>NW_027099831.1:0-159630 GCF_031753505.1 Anomalospiza imberbis | reverse complement strand
GGCTAATTCGCGCACAGCTCAGTAGAGCGGCAGCGCAGCGCTCCGGAGCGCCGCTTCAAGCCGAAAGACGCCGGGAAGCGCCACTTTCCTCCGGATAGCTCCGGAGCCGCGCTTCTGCTTCTCTAGTCATCTCTAGCTTAGCGAAAAGCTTTCCCACTCCAGTTGGCAAGGGGAGAGCGTACCTGCACTGCACACTAACCGCGGTTTGCAAAGAAAGAGGATTTGCTGCACATTCCAAGGACACGGCTCTTTCCGAGGCAATCTGCAACCTGCTGTCAGATGGAAGTGCTCTCTGCCCTCTCCTGCCCAGCTCTAGGTACTAGCGGGCACTTGCCAGCCTGGGCGAGGCAAACCACCTCCAGAGATGTCACAGAGCATAAGTGGAGCACAGATGCTCAAAAGCAGCAAAGCTGAAGAGCCTGGCTCAGCTTCACTAGTGTGCAATTGACTGACTGCGAAAAACAAAGCAGCAGAGCACCGGGCTTCTGGGCGCTGTGAAGGCAATTGCCAAAACCAGGCAGCTGCTCCTTCCCAAGCACAGGCAGCTGCCTATGTTCTTGCTTGTCGACAAACTCACCGCTGCCCTTCTTTTCAGCAGCTGCCACCGTCTTCTGTGCATCTCGGAGCCTCTGGCGACGAGCAAGACTTGCCAAGGTGGGAGGCATCAGGACCAAGTCAAAACCCAGGCAAGTTGTCCTGGAACGCTTTCCATTCGCTTGCCGAGAGTGAATTCAAGAGGCAGGAGAGCGGCAGCCACCGTCCTCCAGCAGTCGGAAGGCTTGGCACACAAGCCCGCTTCTTTACGGCTTCGTTCTTCGCCTCTTCCAAGCAACCGCGATCTCTGCTTCTCGGAGGCGAAGAAGCGGCTAATTCGCGCACAGCTCAGTAGAGCGCCAGCGGAGCGCTCCGGAGCGCCGCTTCAAGCCGAAAGACGCCGGGAAGCGGCACTTTCCTCCGGATAGCTCCGGAGCCCCGCTTCTGCTTCTCTAGTCATCTCTAGCTCAGCGAAAAGCTTTCCCACTCCAGTTGGCAAGGGGAGAGCGTACCTGCACTGCACACTAACCGCGGTTTGCAAAGAAAGAGGATTTGCTGCACATTCCAAGGACACGGCTCTTTCCGAGGCAATCTGCAACCTGCTGTCAGATGGAAGTGCTCTCTGCCCTCTCCTGCCCAGCTCTAGGTACTAGCGGGCACTTGCCAGCCTGGGCGAGGCAAACCACCTCGAGAGATGTCACAGAGCATAAGTGGAGCACAGATGCTCAAAAGCAGCAAAGCTGAAGAGCCTGGCTCAGCTTCACTAGTGTGCAATTGACTGACTGCGAAAAACAAAGCAGCAGAGCACCGGGCTTCTGGGCGCTGTGAAGGCAATTGCCAAAACCAGGCAGCTGCTCCTTCCCAAGCACAGGCAGCTGCCTATGTTCTTGCTTGTCGACAAACTCACCGCTGCCCTTCTTTTCAGCAGCTGCCACCGTCTTCTGTGCATCTCGGAGCCTCTGGCGACGAGCAAGACTTGCCAAGGTGGGAGGCATCAGGACCAAGTCAAAACCCAGGCAAGTTGTCCTGGAACGCTTTCCATTCGCTTGCCGAGAGTGAATTCAACAGGCAGGAGAGCGGCAGCCACCGTCCTCCAGCAGTCGGAAGGCTTGGCACACAAGCCCGCTTTTTTGCGGCTTCGTTCTTCGCCTCTTCCAAGCAACCGCGATCTCTGCTTCTCGGAGGCGAAGAAGCGGCTAATTCGCGCACAGCTCAGTAGAGCGGCAGCGCAGCGCTCCGGAGCGCCGCTTCAAGCCGAAAGACGCCGGGAAGCGGCACTTTCCTCCGGATAGCTCCGGAGCCGCGCTTCTGCTTCTCTAGTCATCTCTAGCTTAGCGAAAAGCTTTCCCACTCCAGTTGGCAAGGGGAGAGCGTACCTGCACTGCACACTAACCGCGGTTTGCAAAGAAAGAGGATTTGCTGCACATTCCAAGGACACGGCTCTTTCCGAGGCAATCTGCAACCTGCTGTCAGATGGAAGTGCTCTCTGCCCTCTCCTGCCCAGCTCTAGCTACTAGCGGGCACTTGCCAGCCTGGGCGAGGCAAACTACCTCGAGAGATGTCACAGAGCATAAGTGGAGCACAGATGCTCAAAAGCAGCAAAGCTGAAGAGCCTGGCTCAGCTTCACTAGTGTGCAATTGACTGACTGCGAAAAACAAAGCAGCAGAGCACCGGCTTCTGGGCGCTTTGAAGGCAATTGCCAAAACCAGGCAGCTGCTCCTTCCCAAGCACAGGCAGCTGCCTATGTTCTTGCTTGTCGACAAACTCACCGCTGCCCTTCTTTTCAGCAGCTGCCACCGTCTTCTGTGCATCTCGGAGCCTCTGGCGACGAGCAAGACTTGCCAAGGTGGGAGGCATCAGGACCAAGTCAAAACCCAGGCAAGTTGTCCTGGAACGCTTTCCATTCGCTTGCCGAGAGTGAATTCAAGAGGCAGGAGAGCGGCAGCCACCGTCCTCCAGCAGTCGGAAGGCTTGGCACACAAGCCCGCTTCTTTGCGGCTTCGTTCTTCGCCTCTTCCAAGCAACCGCGATCTCTGCCTCTCGGAGGCGAAGAAGCGGCTAATTCGCGCACAGCTCAGTAGAGCGGCAGCGCAGCGCTCCGGAGCGCCGCTTCAAGCCGAAAGACGCCGGGAAGCGGCACTTTCCTCCGGATAGCTCCGGAGCCCCGCTTCTGCTTCTCTAGTCATCTCTAGCTTAGCGAAAAGCTTTCCCACTCCAGTTGGCAAGGGGAGAGCGTACCTGCACTGCACACTAACCGCGGTTTGCAAAGAAAGAGGATTTGCTGCACATTCCAAGGACACGGCTCTTTCCGAGGCAATCTGCAACCTGCTGTCAGATGGAAGTGCTCTCTGCCCTCTCCTGCCCAGCTCTAGCTACTAGCGGGCACTTGCCAGCCTGGCCGAGGCAAACCACCTCCAGAGATGTCACAGAGCATAAGTGGAGCACAGATGCTCAAAAGCAGCAAAGCTGGAAGAGCCTGGCTCAGCTTCACTAGTGTGCAATTGACTGACTGCGAAAAACAAAGCAGCAGAGCACCGGGCTTCTGGGCGCTGTGAAGGCAATTGCCAAAACCAGGCAGCTGCTCCTTCCCAAGCACAGGCAGCTGCCTATGTTCTTGCTTGTCGACAAACTCACCGCTGCCCTTCTTTTCAGCAGCTGCCACCGTCTTCTGTGCATCTCGGAGCCTCTGGCGACGAGCAAGACTTGCCAAGGTGGGAGGCATCAGGACCAAGTCAAAACCCAGGCAAGTTGTCCTGGAACGCTTTCCATTCGCTTGCCGAGAGTGAATTCAAGAGGCAGGAGAGCGGCAGCCACCGTCCTCCAGCAGTCGGAAGGCTTGGCACACAAGCCCGCTTCTTTACGGCTTCGTTCTTCGCCTCTTCCAAGCAACCGCGATCTCTGCTTCTCGGAGGCGAAGAAGCGGCTAATTCGCGCACAGCTCAGTAGAGCGCCAGCGGAGCGCTCCGGAGCGCCGCTTCAAGCCGAAAGACGCCGGGAAGCGGCACTTTCCTCCGGATAGCTCCGGAGCCCCGCTTCTGCTTCTCTAGTCATCTCTAGCTCAGCGAAAAGCTTTCCCACTCCAGTTGGCAAGGGGAGAGCGTACCTGCGCTGCACATTAATCGCGGTTTGCAAAGAAAGAGGATTTGCTGCACATTCCAAGGACACGGCTCTTTCCGAGGCAATCTGCAACCTGCTGTCAGATGGAAGTGCTCTCTGCCCTCTCCTGCCCAGCTCTAGGTACTAGCGGGCACTTGCCAGCCTGGGCGAGGCAAACCACCTCGAGAGATGTCACAGAGCATAAGTGGAGCACAGATGCTCAAAAGCAGCAAAGCTGAAGAGCCTGGCTCAGCTTCACTAGTGTGCAATTGACTGACTGCGAAAAACAAAGCAGCAGAGCACCGGGCTTCTGGGCGCTGTGAAGGCAATTGCCAAAACCAGGCAGCTGCTCCTTCCCAAGCACAGGCAGCTGCCTATGTTCTTGCTTGTCGACAAACTCACCGCTGCCCTTCTTTTCAGCAGCTGCCACCGTCTTCTGTGCATCTCGGAGCCTCTGGCGACGAGCAAGACTTGCCAAGGTGGGAGGCATCAGGACCAAGTCAAAACCCAGGCAAGTTGTCCTGGAACGCTTTCCATTCGCTTGCCGAGAGTGAATTCAACAGGCAGGAGAGCGGCAGCCACCGTCCTCCAGCAGTCGGAAGGCTTGGCACACAAGCCCGCTTTTTTGCGGCTTCGTTCTTCGCCTCTTCCAAGCAACCGCGATCTCTGCTTCTCGGAGGCGAAGAAGCGGCTAATTCGCGCACAGCTCAGTAGAGCGGCAGCGCAGCGCTCCGGAGCGCCGCTTCAAGCCGAAAGACGCCGGGGAAGCGGCACTTTCCTCCGGATAGCTCCGGAGCCGCGCTTCTGCTTCTCTAGTCATCTCTAGCTTAGCGAAAAGCTTTCCCACTCCAGTTGGCAAGGGGAGAGCGTACCTGCACTGCACACTAACCGCGGTTTGCAAAGAAAGAGGATTTGCTGCACATTCCAAGGACACGGCTCTTTCCGAGGCAATCTGCAACCTGCTGTCAGATGGAAGTGCTCTCTGCCCTCTCCTGCCCAGCTCTAGGTACTAGCGGGCACTTTCCAGCCTGGGCGAGGCAAACTACCTCGAGAGATGTCACAGAGCATAAGTGGAGCACAGATGCTCAAAAGCAGCAAAGCTGAAGAGCCTGGCTCAGCTTCACTAGTGTGCAATTGACTGACTGCGAAAAACAAAGCAGCAGAGCACCGGGCTTCTGGGCGCTGTGAAGGCAATTGCCAAAACCAGGCAGCTGCTCCTTCCCAAGCACAGGCAGCTGCCTATGTTCTTGCTTGTCGACAAACTCACCGCTGCCCTTCTTTTCAGCAGCTGCCACCGTCTTCTGTGCATCTCGGAGCCTCTGGCGACGAGCAAGACTTGCCAAGGTGGGAGGCATCAGGACCAAGTCAAAACCCAGGCAAGTTGTCCTGGAACGCTTTCCATTCGCTTGCCGAGAGTGAATTCAACAGGCAGGAGAGCGGCAGCCACCGTCCTCCAGCAGTCGGAAGGCTTGGCACACAAGCCCGCTTCTTTGCGGCTTCGTTCTTCGCCTCTTCCAAGCAACCGCAATCTCTGCTTCTCGGAGGCGAAGAAGCGGCTAATTCGCGCACAGCTCAGTAGAGCGGCAGCGCAGCGCTCCGGAGCGCCGCTTCAAGCCGAAAGACGCCGGGAAGCGCCACTTTCCTCCGGATAGCTCCGGAGCCGCTCTTCTGCTTCTCTAGTCATCTCTAGCTTAGCGAAAAGCTTTCCCACTCCATTTGGCAAGGGGAGAGCGTACCTGCACTGCACACTAACCGCGGTTTGCAAAGAAAGAGGATTTGCTGCACATTCCAAGGACACGGCTCTTTCCGAGGCAATCTGCAACCTGCTGTCAGATGGAAGTGCTCTCTGCCCTCTCCTGCCCAGCTCTAGGTACTAGCGGGCACTTTCCAGCCTGGCCGAGGCAAACCACCTCCAGAGATGTCACAGAGCATAAGTGGAGCACAGATGCTCAAAAGCAGCAAAGCTGAAGAGCCTGGCTCAGCTTCACCAGTGTGTAATTGACTGACTGCGAAAAACAAAGCAGCAGAGCACCGGGCTTCTGGGCGCTGTGAAGGCAATTGCCAAAACCAGGCAGCTGCTCCTTCCCAAGCACAGGCAGCTGCCTATGTTCTTGCTTGTCGACAAACTCACCGCTGCCCTTCTTTTCAGCAGCTGCCACCGTCTTCTGTGCATCTCGGAGCCTCTGGCGACGAGCAAGACTTGCCAAGGTGGGAGGCATCAGGACCAAGTCAAAACCCAGGCAAGTTGTCCTGGAACGCTTTCCATTCGCTTGCCGAGAGTGAATTCAAGAGGCAGGAGAGCGGCAGCCACCGTCCTCCAGCAGTCGGAAGGCTTGGCACACAAGCCCGCTTCTTTGCGGCTTCGTTCTTCGCCTCTTCCAAGCAACCGCGATCTCTGCTTCTCGGAGGCGAAGAAGCGGCTAATTCGCGCACAGCTCAGTAGAGCGGCAGCGCAGCGCTCCGGAGCGCCGCTTCAAGCCGAAAGACGCCGGGAAGCGGCACTTTCCTCCGGATAGCTCCGGAGCCGCGCTTCTGCTTCTCTAGTCATCTCTAGCTTAGCGAAAAGCTTTCCCACTCCAGTTGGCAAGGGGAGAGCGTACCTGCACTGCACACTAACCGCGGTTTGCAAAGAAAGAGGATTTGCTGCACATTCCAAGGACACGGCTCTTTCCGAGGCAATCTGCAACCTGCTGTCAGATGGAAGTGCTCTCTGCCCTCTCCTGCCCAGCTCTAGGTACTAGCGGGCACTTGCCAGCCTGGCCGAGGCAAACCACCTCCAGAGATGTCACAGAGCATAAGTGGAGCACAGATGCTCAAAAGCAGCAAAGCTGAAGAGCCTGGCTCAGCTTCACCAGTGTGTAATTGACTGACTGCGAAAAACAAAGCAGCAGAGCACCGGGCTTCTGGGCGCTTTGAAGGCAATTGCCAAAACCAGGCAGCTGCTCCTTCCCAAGCACAGGCAGCTGCCTATGTTCTTTCTTGTCGACAAACTCACCGCTGCCCTTCTTTTCAGCAGCTGCCACCGTCTTCTGTGCATCTCGGAGCCTCTGGCGACGAGCAAGACTTGCCAAGGTGGGACGCATCAGGACCAAGTCAAAACCCAGGCAAGTTGTCCTGGAACGCTTTCCATTCGCTTGCCGAGAGTGAATTCAACAGGCAGGAGAGCGGCAGCCACCGTCCTCCAGCAGTCGGAAGGCTTGGCACACAAGCCCGCTTCTTTGCGGCTTCGTTCTTCGCCTCTTCCAAGCAACCGCGATCTCTGCTTCTCGGAGGCGAAGAAGCGGCTAATTCGCGCACAGCTCAGTAGAGCGGCAGCGGAGCGCTCCGGAGCGCCGCTTCAAGCCGAAAGACGCCGGGAAGCGGCACTTTCCTCCGGATAGCTCCGGAGCCGCGCTTCTGCTTCTCTAGTCATCTCTAGCTTAGCGAAAAGCTTTCCCACTCCAGTTGGCAAGGGGAGAGCGTACCTGCACTGCACACTAACCGCGGTTTGCAAAGAAAGAGGATTTGCTGCACATTCCAAGGACACGGCTCTTTCCGAGGCAATCTGCAACCTGCTGTCAGATGGAAGTGCTCTCTGCCCTCTCCTGCCCAGCTCTAGGTACTAGCGGGCACTTGCCAGCCTGGGCGAGGCAAACCACCTCGAGAGATGTCACAGAGCATAAGTGGAGCACAGATGCTCAAAAGCAGCAAAGCTGAAGAGCCTGGCTCAGCTTCACTAGTGTGCAATTGACTGACTGCGAAAAACAAAGCAGCAGAGCACCGGGCTTCTGGGCGCTGTGAAGGCAATTGCCAAAACCAGGCAGCTGCTCCTTCCCAAGCACAGGCAGCTGCCTATGTTCTTGCTTGTCGACAAACTCACCGCTGCCCTTCTTTTCAGCAGCTGCCACCGTCTTCTGTGCATCTCGGAGCCTCTGGCGACGAGCAAGACTTGCCAAGGTGGGAGGCATCAGGACCAAGTCAAAACCCAGGCAAGTTGTCCTGGAACGCTTTCCATTCGCTTGCCGAGAGTGAATTCAAGAGGCAGGAGAGCGGCAGCCACCGTCCTCCAGCAGTTGGAAGGCTTGGCACACAAGCCCGCTTCTTTACGGCTTCGTTCTTCGCCTCTTCCAAGCAACCGCGATCTCTGCTTCTCGGAGGCGAAGAAGCGGCTAATTCGCGCACAGCTCAGTAGAGCGCCAGCGGAGCGCTCCGGAGCGCCGCTTCAAGCCGAAAGACGCCGGGAAGCGGCACTTTCCTCCGGATAGCTCCGGAGCCCCGCTTCTGCTTCTCTAGTCATCTCTAGCTCAGCGAAAAGCTTTCCCACTCCAGTTGGCAAGGGGAGAGCGTACCTGCGCTGCACATTAATCGCGGTTTGCAAAGAAAGAGGATTTGCTGCACATTCCAAGGACACGGCTCTTTCCGAGGCAATCTGCAACCTGCTGTCAGATGGAAGTGCTCTCTGCCCTCTCCTGCCCAGCTCTAGGTACTAGCGGGCACTTGCCAGCCTGGCCGAGGCAAACCACCTCCAGAGATGTCACAGAGCATAAGTGGAGCACAGATGCTCAAAAGCAGCAAAGCTGAAGAGCCTGGCTCAGCTTGACTAGTGTGCAATTGACTGACTGCGAAAAACAAAGCAGCAGAGCACCGGGCTTCTGGGCGCTGTGAAGGCAATTGCCAAAACCAGGCAGCTGCTCCTTCCCAAGCACAGGCAGCTGCCTATGTTCTTGCTTGTCGACAAACTCACCGCTGCCCTTCTTTTCAGCAGCTGCCACCGTCTTCTGTGCATCTCGGAGCCTCTGGCGACGAGCAAGACTTGCCAAGGTGGGAGGCATCAGGACCAAGTCAAAACCCAGGCAAGTTGTCCTGGAACGCTTTCCATTCGCTTGCCGAGAGTGAATTCAACAGGCAGGAGAGCGGCAGCCACCGTCCTCCAGCAGTCTGAAGGCTTGGCACACAAGCCCGCTTTTTTGCGGCTTCGTTCTTCGCCTCTTCCAAGCAACCGCGATCTCTGCTTCTCGGAGGCGAAGAAGCGGCTAATTCGCGCACAGCTCAGTAGAGCGGCAGCGCAGCGCTCCGGAGCGCCGCTTCAAGCCGAAAGACGCCGGGAAGCGCCACTTTCCTCCGGATAGCTCCGGAGCCGCGCTTCTGCTTCTCTAGTCATCTCTAGCTTAGCGAAAAGCTTTCCCACTCCAGTTGGCAAGGGGAGAGCGTACCTGCACTGCACACTAACCGCGGTTTGCAAAGAAAGAGGATTTGCTGCACATTCCAAGGACACGGCTCCTTCCGAGGCAATCTGCAACCTGCTGTCAGATGGAAGTGCTCTCTGCCCTCTCCTGCCCAGCTCTAGGTACTAGCGGGCACTTTCCAGCCTGGGCGAGGCAAACTACCTCGAGAGATGTCACAGAGCATAAGTGGAGCACAGATGCTCAAAAGCAGCAAAGCTGAAGAGCCTGGCTCAGCTTCACTAGTGTGCAATTGACTGACTGCGAAAAACAAAGCAGCAGAGCACCGGGCTTCTGGGCGCTGTGAAGGCAATTGCCAAAACCAGGCAGCTGCTCCTTCCCAAGCACAGGCAGCTGCCTATGTTCTTGCTTGTCGACAAACTCACCGCTGCCCTTCTTTTCAGCAGCTGCCACCGTCTTCTGTGCATCTCGGAGCCTCTGGCGACGAGCAAGACTTGCCAAGGTGGGAGGCATCAGGACCAAGTCAAAACCCAGGCAAGTTGTCCTGGAACGCTTTCCATTCGCTTGCCGAGAGTGAATTCAACAGGCAGGAGAGCGGCAGCCACCGTCCTCCAGCAGTCGGAAGGCTTGGCACACAAGCCCGCTTCTTTGCGGCTTCGTTCTTCGCCTCTTCCAAGCAACCGCAATCTCTGCTTCTCGGAGGCGAAGAAGCGGCTAATTCGCGCACAGCTCAGTAGAGCGGCAGCGCAGCGCTCCGGAGCGCCGCTTCAAGCCGAAAGACGCCGGGAAGCGGCACTTTCCTCCGGATAGCTCCGGAGCCGCGCTTCTGCTTCTCTAGTCATCTCTAGCTTAGCGAAAAGCTTTCCCACTCCAGTTGGCAAGGGGAGAGCGTACCTGCACTGCACACTAACCGCGGTTTGCAAAGAAAGAGGATTTGCTGCACATTCCAAGGACACGGCTCTTTCCGAGGCAATCTGCAACCTGCTGTCAGATGGAAGTGCTCTCTGCCCTCTCCTGCCCAGCTCTAGGTACTAGCGGGCACTTTCCAGCCTGGCCGAGGCAAACCACCTCCAGAGATGTCACAGAGCATAAGTGGAGCACAGATGCTCAAAAGCAGCAAAGCTGAAGAGCCTGGCTCAGCTTCACCAGTGTGTAATTGACTGACTGCGAAAAACAAAGCAGCAGAGCACCGGGCTTCTGGGCGCTGTGAAGGCAATTGCCAAAACCAGGCAGCTGCTCCTTCCCAAGCACAGGCAGCTGCCTATGTTCTTGCTTGTCGACAAACTCACCGCTGCCCTTCTTTTCAGCAGCTGCCACCGTCTTCTGTGCATCTCGGAGCCTCTGGCGACGAGCAAGACTTGCCAAGGTGGGAGGCATCAGGACCAAGTCAAAACCCAGGCAAGTTGTCCTGGAACGCTTTCCATTCGCTTGCCGAGAGTGAATTCAACAGGCAGGAGAGCGGCAGCCACCGTCCTCCAGCAGTCGGAAGGCTTGGCACACAAGCCCGCTTCTTTGCGGCTTCGTTCTTCGCCTCTTCCAAGCAACCGCGATCTCTGCTTCTCGGAGGCGAAGAAGCGGCTAATTCGCGCACAGCTCAGTAGAGCGGCAGCGCAGCGCTCCGGAGCGCCGCTTCAAGCCGAAAGACGCCGGGAAGCGCCACTTTCCTCCGGATAGCTCCGGAGCCGCGCTTCTGCTTCTCTAGTCATCTCTAGCTTAGCGAAAAGCTTTCCCACTCCAGTTGGCAAGGGGAGAGCGTACCTGCACTGCACACTAACCGTGGTTTGCAAAGAAAGAGGATTTGCTGCACATTCCAAGGACACGGCTCTTTCCGAGGCAATCTGCAACCTGCTGTCAGATGGAAGTGCTCTCTGCCCTCTCCTGCCCAGCTCTAGGTACTAGCGGGCATTTGCCAGCCTGGGCGAGGCAAACCACCTCGAGAGATGTCACAGAGCATAAGTGGAGCACAGATGCTCAAAAGCAGCAAAGCTGAAGAGCCTGGCTCAGCTTCACTAGTGTGCAATTGACTGACTGCGAAAAACAAAGCAGCAGAGCACCGGGCTTCTGGGCGCTGTGAAGGCAATTGCCAAAACCAGGCAGCTGCTCCTTCCCAAGCACAGGCAGCTGCCTATCTTCTTGCTTGTCGACAAACTCACCGCTGCCCTTCTTTTCAGCAGCTGCCACCGTCTTCTGTGCATCTCGGAGCCTCTGGCGACGAGCAAGACTTGCCAAGGTGGGAGGCATCAGGACCAAGTCAAAACCCAGGCAAGTTGTCCTGGAACGCTTTCCATTCGCTTGCCGAGAGTGAATTCAAGAGGCAGGAGAGCGGCAGCCACCGTCCTCCAGCAGTCGGAAGGCTTGGCACACAAGCCCGCTTCTTTGCGGCTTCGTTCTTCGCCTCTTCCAAGCAACCGCGATCTCTGCTTCTCGGAGGCGAAGAAGCGGCTAATTCGCGCACAGCTCAGTAGAGCGGCAGCGCAGCGCTCCGGAGCGCCGCTTCAAGCCGAAAGACGCTGGGAAGCGGCACTTTCCTCCGGATAGCTCCGGAGCCGCGCTTCTGCTTCTCTAGTCATCTCTAGCTTAGCGAAAAGCTTTCCCACTCCAGTTGGCAAGGGGAGAGCGTACCTGCACTGCACACTAACCGCGGTTTGCAAAGAAAGAGGATTTGCTGCACATTCCAAGGACACGGCTCTTTCCGAGGCAATCTGCAACCTGCTGTCAGATGGAAGTGCTCTCTGCCCTCTCCTGCCCAGCTCTAGGTACTAGCGGGCACTTGCCAGCCTGGGCGAGGCAAACAACCTCCAGAGATGTCACAGAGCATAAGTGGAGCACAGATGCTCAAAAGCAGCAAAGCTGAAGAGCCTGGCTCAGCTTCACTAGTGTGCAATTGACTGACTGCGAAAAACAAAGCAGCAGAGCACCGGGCTTCTGGGCGCTGTGAAGGCAATTGCCAAAACCAGGCAGCTGCTCCTTCCCAAGCACAGGCAGCTGCCTATGTTCTTGCTTGTCGACAAACTTACCGCTGCCCTTCTTTTCAGCAGCTGCCACCGTCTTCTGTGCATCTCGGAGCCTCTGGCGACGAGCAAGACTTGCCAAGGTGGGACGCATCTGGACCAAGTCAAAACCCAGGCAAGTTGTCCTGGAACGCTTTCCATTCGCTTGCCGAGAGTGAATTCAAGAGGCAGGAGAGCGGCAGCCACCGTCCTCCAGCAGTCGGAAGGCTTGGCACACAAGCCCGCTTCTTTGCGGCTTCGTTCTTCGCCTCTTCCAAGCAACCGCGATCTCTGCTTCTCGGAGGCGAAGAAGCGGCTAATTCGCGCACAGCTCAGTAGAGCGGCAGTGCAGCGCTCCGGAGCGCCGCTTCAAGCCGAAAGACGCCGGGAAGCGGCACTTTCCTCCGGATAGCTCCGGAGCCGCGCTTCTGCTTCTCTAGTCATCTCTAGCTTAGCGAAAAGCTTTCCCACTCCAGTTGGCAAGGGGAGAGCGTACCTGCACTGCACACTAACCGCGGTTTGCAAAGAAAGAGGATTTGCTGCACATTCCAAGGACACGGCTCTTTCCGAGGCAATCTGCAACCTGCTGTCAGATGGAAGTGCTCTCTGCCCTCTCCTGCCCAGCTCTAGGTACTAGCGGGCACTTTCCAGCCTGGCCGAGGCAAACCACCTCCAGAGATGTCACAGAGCATAAGTGGAGCACAGATGCTCAAAAGCAGCAAAGCTGAAGAGCCTGGCTCAGCTTCACTAGTGTGCAATTGACTGACTGCGAAAAACAAAGCAGCAGAGCACCGGGCTTCTGGGCGCTGTGAAGGCAATTGCCAAAACCAGGCAGCTGCTCCTTCCCAAGCACAGGCAGCTGCCTATGTTCTTGCTTGTCGACAAACTCACCGCTGCCCTTCTTTTCAGCAGCTGCCACCGTCTTCTGTGCATCTCGGAGCCTCTGGCGACGAGCAAGACTTGCCAAGGTGGGACGCATCAGGACCAAGTCAAAACCCAGGCAAGTTGTCCTGGAACGCTTTCCATTCGCTTGCCGAGAGTGAATTCAACAGGCAGGAGAGCGGCAGCCACCGTCCTCCAGCAGTCGGAAGGCTTGGCACACAAGCCCGCTTCTTTGCGGCTTCGTTCTTCGCCTCTTCCAAGCAACCGCGATCTCTGCTTCTCGGAGGCGAAGAAGCGGCTAATTCGCGCACAGCTCAGTAGAGCGGCAGCGCAGCGCTCCGGAGCGCCGCTTCAAGCCGAAAGACGCCGGGAAGCGCCACTTTCCTCCGGATAGCTCCGGAGCCGCGCTTCTGCTTCTCTAGTCATCTCTAGCTTAGCGAAAAGCTTTCCCACTCCAGTTGGCAAGGGGAGAGCGTACCTGCACTGCACACTAACCGCGGTTTGCAAAGAAAGAGGATTTGCTGCACATTCCAAGGACACGGCTCTTTCCGAGGCAATCTGCAACCTGCTGTCAGATGGAAGTGCTCTCTGCCCTCTCCTGCCCAGCTCTAGGTACTAGCGGGCATTTGCCAGCCTGGGCGAGGCAAACCACCTCGAGAGATGTCACAGAGCATAAGTGGAGCACAGATGCTCAAAAGCAGCAAAGCTGAAGAGCCTGGCTCAGCTTCACTAGTGTGCAATTGACTGACTGCGAAAAACAAAGCAGCAGAGCACCGGGCTTCTGGGCGCTGTGAAGGCAATTGCCAAAACCAGGCAGCTGCTCCTTCCCAAGCACAGGCAGCTGCCTATCTTCTTGCTTGTCGACAAACTCACCGCTGCCCTTCTTTTCAGCAGCTGCCACCGTCTTCTGTGCATCTCGGAGCCTCTGGCGACGAGCAAGACTTGCCAAGGTGGGAGGCATCAGGACCAAGTCAAAACCCAGGCAAGTTGTCCTGGAACGCTTTCCATTCGCTTGCCGAGAGTGAATTCAACAGGCAGGAGAGCGGCAGCCACCGTCCTCCAGCAGTCGGAAGGCTTGGCACACAAGCCCGCTTCTTTGCGGCTTCGTTCTTCGCCTCTTCCAAGCAACCGCGATCTCTGCTTCTCGGAGGCGAAGAAGCGGCTAATTCGCGCACAGCTCAGTAGAGCGGCAGCGCAGCGCTCCGGAGCGCCGCTTCAAGCCGAAAGACGCTGGGAAGCGGCACTTTCCTCCGGATAGCTCCGGAGCCGCGCTTCTGCTTCTCTAGTCATCTCTAGCTTAGCGAAAAGCTTTCCCACTCCAGTTGGCAAGGGGAGAGCGTACCTGCACTGCACACTAACCGCGGTTTGCAAAGAAAGAGGATTTGCTGCACATTCCAAGGACACGGCTCTTTCCGAGGCAATCTGCAACCTGCTGTCAGATGGAAGTGCTCTCTGCCCTCTCCTGCCCAGCTCTAGGTACTAGCGGGCACTTTCCAGCCTGGGCGAGGCAAACAACCTCCAGAGATGTCACAGAGCATAAGTGGAGCACAGATGCTCAAAAGCAGCAAAGCTGAAGAGCCTGGCTCAGCTTCACTAGTGTGCAATTGACTGACTGCGAAAAACAAAGCAGCAGAGCACCGGGCTTCTGGGCGCTGTGAAGGCAATTGCCAAAACCAGGCAGCTGCTCCTTCCCAAGCACAGGAAGCTGCCTATGTTCTTGCTTGTCGACAAACTCACCGCTGCCCTTCTTTTCAGCAGCTGCCACCGTCTTCTGTGCATCTCGGAGCCTCTGGCGACGAGCAAGACTTGCCAAGGTGGGAGGCATCAGGACCAAGTCAAAACCCAGGCAAGTTGTCCTGGAACGCTTTCCATTCGCTTGCCGAGAGTGAATTCAAGAGGCAGGAGAGCGGCAGCCACCGTCCTCCAGCAGTCGGAAGGCTTGGCACACAAGCCCGCTTCTTTGCGGCTTCGTTCTTCGCCTCTTCCAAGCAACCGCGATCTCTGCTTCTCGGAGGCGAAGAAGCGGCTAATTCGCGCACAGCTCAGTAGAGCGGCAGTGCAGCGCTCCGGAGCGCCGCTTCAAGCCGAAAGACGCCGGGAAGCGGCACTTTCCTCCGGATAGCTCCGGAGCCGCGCTTCTGCTTCTCTAGTCATCTCTAGCTTAGCGAAAAGCTTTCCCACTCCAGTTGGCAAGGGGAGAGCGTACCTGCACTGCACACTAACCGCGGTTTGCAAAGAAAGAGGATTTGCTGCACATTCCAAGGACACGGCTCTTTCCGAGGCAATCTGCAACCTGCTGTCAGATGGAAGTGCTCTCTGCCCTCTCCTGCCCAGCTCTAGGTACTAGCGGGCACTTTCCAGCCTGGCCGAGGCAAACCACCTCCAGAGATGTCACAGAGCATAAGTGGAGCACAGATGCTCAAAAGCAGCAAAGCTGAAGAGCCTGGCTCAGCTTCACTAGTGTGCAATTGACTGACTGCGAAAAACAAAGCAGCAGAGCACCGGGCTTCTGGGCGCTGTGAAGGCAATTGCCAAAACCAGGCAGCTGCTCCTTCCCAAGCACAGGCAGCTGCCTATGTTCTTGCTTGTCGACAAACTCACCGCTGCCCTTCTTTTCAGCATCTGCCACCGTCTTCTGTGCATCTCGGAGCCTCTGGCGACGAGCAAGACTTGCCAAGGTGGGACGCATCAGGACCAAGTCAAAACCCAGGCAAGTTGTCCTGGAACGCTTTCCATTCGCTTGCCGAGAGTGAATTCAACAGGCAGGAGAGCGGCAGCCACCGTCCTCCAGCAGTCGGAAGGCTTGGCACACAAGCCCGCTTCTTTGCGGCTTCGTTCTTCGCCTCTTCCAAGCAACCGCGATCTCTGCTTCTCGGAGGCGAAGAAGCGGCTAATTCGCGCACAGCTCAGTAGAGCGGCAGCGCAGCGCTCCGGAGCGCCGCTTCAAGCCGAAAGACGCCGGGAAGCGCCACTTTCCTCCGGATAGCTCCGGAGCCGCGCTTCTGCTTCTCTAGTCATCTCTAGCTTAGCGAAAAGCTTTCCCACTCCAGTTGGCAAGGGGAGAGCGTACCTGCACTGCACACTAACCGCGGTTTGCAAAGAAAGAGGATTTGCTGCACATTCCAAGGACACGGCTCTTTCCGAGGCAATCTGCAACCTGCTGTCAGATGGAAGTGCTCTCTGCCCTCTCCTGCCCAGCTCTAGGTACTAGCGGGCATTTGCCAGCCTGGGCGAGGCAAACCACCTCGAGAGATGTCACAGAGCATAAGTGGAGCACAGATGCTCAAAAGCAGCAAAGCTGAAGAGCCTGGCTCAGCTTCACTAGTGTGCAATTGACTGACTGCGAAAAACAAAGCAGCAGAGCACCGGGCTTCTGGGCGCTGTGAAGGCAATTGCCAAAACCAGGCAGCTGCTCCTTCCCAAACACAGGCAGCTGCCTATCTTCTTGCTTGTCGACAAACTCACCGCTGCCCTTCTTTTCAGCAGCTGCCACCGTCTTCTGTGCATCTCGGAGCCTCTGGTGACGAGCAAGACTTGCCAAGGTGGGAGGCATCAGGACCAAGTCAAAACCCAGGCAAGTTGTCCTGGAACGCTTTCCATTCGCTTGCCGAGAGTGAATTCAAGAGGCAGGAGAGCGGCAGCCACCGTCCTCCAGCAGTCGGAAGGCTTGGCACACAAGCCCGCTTCTTTGCGGCTTCGTTCTTCGCCTCTTCCAAGCAACCGCGATCTCTGCTTCTCGGAGGCGAAGAAGCGGCTAATTCGCGCACAGCTCAGTAGAGCGGCAGCGCAGCGCTCCGGAGCGCCGCTTCAAGCCGAAAGACGCTGGGAAGCGGCACTTTCCTCCGGATAGCTCCGGAGCCGCGCTTCTGCTTCTCTAGTCATCTCTAGCTTAGCGAAAAGCTTTCCCACTCCAGTTGGCAAGGGGAGAGCGTACCTGCACTGCACACTAACCGCGGTTTGCAAAGAAAGAGGATTTGCTGCACATTCCAAGGACACGGCTCTTTCCGAGGCAATCTGCAACCTGCTGTCAGATGGAAGTGCTCTCTGCCCTCTCCTGCCCAGCTCTAGGTACTAGCGGGCACTTGCCAGCCTGGGCGAGGCAAACAACCTCCAGAGATGTCACAGAGCATAAGTGGAGCACAGATGCTCAAAAGCAGCAAAGCTGAAGAGCCTGGCTCAGCTTCACTAGTGTGCAATTGACTGACTGAGAAAAACAAAGCAGCAGAGCACCGGGCTTCTGGGCGCTGTGAAGGCAATTGCCAAAACCAGGCAGCTGCTCCTTCCCAAGCACAGGCAGCTGCCTATGTTCTTGCTTGTCGACAAACTTACCGCTGCCCTTCTTTTCAGCAGCTGCCACCGTCTTCTGTGCATCTCGGAGCCTCTGGCGACGAGCAAGACTTGCCAAGGTGGGACGCATCCGGACCAAGTCAAAACCCAGGCAAGTTGTCCTGGAACGCTTTCCATTCGCTTGCCGAGAGTGAATTCAACAGGCAGGAGAGCGGCAGCCACCGTCCTCCAGCAGTCGGAAGGCTTGGCACACAAGCCCGCTTCTTTGCGGCTTCGTTCTTCGCCTCTTCCAAGCAACCGCAATCTCTGCTTCTCGGAGGCGAAGAAGCGGCTAATTCGCGCACAGCTCAGTAGAGCGGCAGTGGAGCGCTCCGGAGCGCCGCTTCAAGCCGAAAGACGCCGGGAAGCGGCACTTTCCTCCGGATAGCTCCGGAGCCGCGCTTCTGCTTCTCTAGTCATCTCTAGCTTAGCGAAAAGCTTTCCCACTCCAGTTGGCAAGGGGAGAGCGTACCTGCACTGCACACTAACCGCGGTTTGCAAAGAAAGAGGATTTGCTGCACATTCCAAGGACACGGCTCTTTCCGAGGCAATCTGCAACCTGCTGTCAGATGGAAGTGCTCTCTGCCCTCTCCTGCCCAGCTCTAGGTACTAGCGGGCACTTTCCAGCCTGGCCGAGGCAAACCACCTCCAGAGATGTCACAGAGCATAAGTGGAGCACAGATGCTCAAAAGCAGCAAAGCTGAAGAGCCTGGCTCAGCTTCACTAGTGTGCAATTGACTGACTGCGAAAAACAAAGCAGCAGAGCACCGGGCTTCTGGGCGCTGTGAAGGCAATTGCCAAAACCAGGCAGCTGCTCCTTCCCAAGCACAGGCAGCTGCCTATGTTCTTGCTTGTCGACAAACTCACCGCTGCCCTTCTTTTCAGCAGCTGCCACCGTCTTCTGTGCATCTCGGAGCCTCTGGCGACGAGCAAGACTTGCCAAGGTGGGAGGCATCAGGACCAAGTCAAAACCCAGGCAAGTTGTCCTGGAACGCTTTCCATTCGCTTGCCGAGAGTGAATTCAACAGGCAGGAGAGCGGCAGCCACCGTCCTCCAGCAGTCGGAAGGCTTGGCACACAAGCCCGCTTCTTTGCGGCTTCGTTCTTCGCCTCTTCCAAGCAACCGCGATCTCTGCTTCTCGGAGGCGAAGAAGCGGCTAATTCGCGCACAGCTCAGTAGAGCGCCAGCGGAGCGCTCCGGAGCGCCGCTTCAAGCCGAAAGACGCCGGGAAGCGGCACTTTCCTCCGGATAGCTCCGGAGCCGCGCTTCTGCTTCTCTAGTCATCTCTAGCTCAGCGAAAAGCTTTCCCACTCCAGTTGGCAAGGGGAGAGCGTACCTGCGCTGCACATTAACCGCGGTTTGCAAAGAAAGAGGATTTGCTGCACATTCCAAGGACACGGCTCTTTCCGAGGCAATCTGCAACCTGCTGTCAGATGGAAGTGCTCTCTGCCCTCTCCTGCCCAGCTCTAGCTACTAGCGGGCACTTTCCAGCCTGGCCGAGGCAAACCACCTCGAGAGATGTCACAGAGCATAAGTGGAGCACAGATGCTCAAAAGCAGCAAAGCTGAAGAGCCTGGCTCAGCTTCACTAGTGTGCAATTGACTGACTGCGAAAAACAAAGCAGCAGAGCACCGGGCTTCTGGGCGCTGTGAAGGCAATTGCCAAAACCAGGCAGCTGCTCCTTCCCAAGCACAGGCAGCTGCCTATGTTCTTGCTTGTCGACAAACTCACCGCTGCCCTTCTTTTCAGCAGCTGCCACCGTCTTCTGTGCATCTCGGAGCCTCTGGCGACGAGCAAGACTTGCCAAGGTGGGAGGCATCAGGACCAAGTCAAAACCCAGGCAAGTTGTCCTGGAACGCTTTCCATTCGCTTGCCGAGAGTGAATTCAACAGGCAGGAGAGCGGCAGCCACCGTCCTCCAGCAGTCGGAAGGCTTGGCACACAAGCCCGCTTCTTTGCGGCTTCGTTCTTCGCCTCTTCCAAGCAACCGCGATCTCTGCTTCTCGGAGGCGAAGAAGCGGCTAATTCGCGCACAGCTCAGTAGAGCGGCAGCGCAGCGCTCCGGAGCGCCGCTTCAAGCCGAAAGACGCCGGGAAGCGGCACTTTCCTCCGGATAGCTCCGGAGCCGCGCTTCTGCTTCTCTAGTCATCTCTAGCTTAGCGAAAAGCTTTCCCACTCCAGTTGGCAAGGGGAGAGCGTACCTGCACTGCACACTAACCGCGGTTTGCAAAGAAAGAGGATTTGCTGCACATTCCAAGGACACGGCTCTTTCCGAGGCAATCTGCAACCTGCTGTCAGATGGAAGTGCTCTCTGCCCTCTCCTGCCCAGCTCTAGGTACTAGCGGGCACTTTCCAGCCTGGCCGAGGCAAACCACCTCCAGAGATGTCACAGAGCATAAGTGGAGCACAGATGCTCAAAAGCAGCAAAGCTGAAGAGCCTGGCTCAGCTTCACTAGTGTGTAATTGACTGACTGCGAAAAACAAAGCAGCAGAGCACCGGGCTTCTGGGCGCTTTGAAGGCAATTGCCAAAACCAGGCAGCTGCTCCTTCCCAAGCACAGGCAGCTGCCTATGTTCTTGCTTGTCGACAAACTCACCGCTGCCCTTCTTTTCAGCAGCTGCCACCGTCTTCTGTGCATCTCGGAGCCTCTGGCGACGAGCAAGACTTGCCAAGGTGGGAGGCATCAGGACCAAGTCAAAACCCAGGCAAGTTGTCCTGGAACGCTTTCCATTCGCTTGCCGAGAGTGAATTCAACAGGCAGGAGAGCGGCAGCCACCGTCCTCCAGCAGTCGGAAGGCTTGGCACACAAGCCCGCTTCTTTGCGGCTTCGTTCTTCGCCTCTTCCAAGCAACCGCGATCTCTGCTTCTCGGAGGCGAAGAAGCGGCTAATTCGCGCACAGCTCAGTAGAGCGGCAGTGGAGCGCTCCGGAGCGCCGCTTCAAGCCGAAAGACGCCGGGAAGCGCCACTTTCCTCCGGATAGCTCCGGAGCCGCGCTTCTGCTTCTCTAGTCATCTCTAGCTTAGCGAAAAGCTTTCCCACTCCAGTTGGCAAGGGGAGAGCGTACCTGCACTGCACACTAACCGCGGTTTGCAAAGAAAGAGGATTTGCTGCACATTCCAAGGACACGGCTCTTTCCGAGGCAATCTGCAACCTGCTGTCAGATGGAAGTGCTCTCTGCCCTCTCCTGCCCAGCTCTAGGTACTAGCGGGCATTTGCCAGCCTGGGCGAGGCAAACCACCTCGAGAGATGTCACAGAGCATAAGTGGAGCACAGATGCTCAAAAGCAGCAAAGCTGAAGAGCCTGGCTCAGCTTCACTAGTGTGCAATTGACTGACTGCGAAAAACAAAGCAGCAGAGCACCGGGCTTCTGGGCGCTGTGAAGGCAATTGCCAAAACCAGGCAGCTGCTCCTTCCCAAGCACAGGCAGCTGCCTATCTTCTTGCTTGTCGACAAACTCACCGCTGCCCTTCTTTTCAGCAGCTGCCACCGTCTTCTGTGCATCTCGGAGCCTCTGGCGACGAGCAAGACTTGCCAAGGTGGGAGGCATCAGGACCAAGTCAAAACCCAGGCAAGTTGTCCTGGAACGCTTTCCATTCGCTTGCCGAGAGTGAATTCAAGAGGCAGGAGAGCGGCAGCCACCGTCCTCCAGCAGTCGGAAGGCTTGGCACACAAGCCCGCTTCTTTGCGGCTTCGTTCTTCGCCTCTTCCAAGCAACCGCGATCTCTGCTTCTCGGAGGCGAAGAAGCGGCTAATTCGCGCACAGCTCAGTAGAGCGGCAGCGCAGCGCTCCGGAGCGCCGCTTCAAGCCGAAAGACGCTGGGAAGCGGCACTTTCCTCCGGATAGCTCCGGAGCCGCGCTTCTGCTTCTCTAGTCATCTCTAGCTTAGCGAAAAGCTTTCCCACTCCAGTTGGCAAGGGGAGAGCGTACCTGCACTGCACACTAACCGCGGTTTGCAAAGAAAGAGGATTTGCTGCACATTCCAAGGACACGGCTCTTTCCGAGGCAATCTGCAACCTGCTGTCAGATGGAAGTGCTCTCTGCCCTCTCCTGCCCAGCTCTAGGTACTAGCGGGCACTTGCCAGCCTGGGCGAGGCAAACAACCTCCAGAGATGTCACAGAGCATAAGTGGAGCACAGATGCTCAAAAGCAGCAAAGCTGAAGAGCCTGGCTCAGCTTCACTAGTGTGCAATTGACTGACTGCGAAAAACAAAGCAGCAGAGCACCGGGCTTCTGGGCGCTGTGAAGGCAATTGCCAAAACCAGGCAGCTGCTCCTTCCCAAGCACAGGCAGCTGCCTATGTTCTTGCTTGTCGACAAACTTACCGCTGCCCTTCTTTTCAGCAGCTGCCACCGTCTTCTGTGCATCTCGGAGCCTCTGGCGACGAGCAAGACTTGCCAAGGTGGGACGCATCCGGACCAAGTCAAAACCCAGGCAAGTTGTCCTGGAACGCTTTCCATTCGCTTGCCGAGAGTGAATTCAACAGGCAGGAGAGCGGCAGCCACCGTCCTCCAGCAGTCGGAAGGCTTGGCACACAAGCCCGCTTCTTTGCGGCTTCGTTCTTCGCCTCTTCCAAGCAACCGCGATCTCTGCTTCTCGGAGGCGAAGAAGCGGCTAATTCGCGCACAGCTCAGTAGAGCGGCAGTGGAGCGCTCCGGAGCGCCGCTTCAAGCCGAAAGACGCCGGGAAGCGCCACTTTCCTCCGGATAGCTCCGGAGCCGCGCTTCTGCTTCTCTAGTCATCTCTAGCTTAGCGAAAAGCTTTCCCACTCCAGTTGGCAAGGGGAGAGCGTACCTGCACTGCACACTAACCGCGGTTTGCAAAGAAAGAGGATTTGCTGCACATTCCAAGGACACGGCTCTTTCCGAGGCAATCTGCAACCTGCTGTCAGATGGAAGTGCTCTCTGCCCTCTCCTGCCCAGCTCTAGGTACTAGCGGGCATTTGCCAGCCTGGGCGAGGCAAACCACCTCGAGAGATGTCACAGAGCATAAGTGGAGCACAGATGCTCAAAAGCAGCAAAGCTGAAGAGCCTGGCTCAGCTTCACTAGTGTGCAATTGACTGACTGCGAAAAACAAAGCAGCAGAGCACCGGGCTTCTGGGCGCTGTGAAGGCAATTGCCAAAACCAGGCAGCTGCTCCTTCCCAAGCACAGGCAGCTGCCTATCTTCTTGCTTGTCGACAAACTCACCGCTGCCCTTCTTTTCAGCAGCTGCCACCGTCTTCTGTGCATCTCGGAGCCTCTGGCGACGAGCAAGACTTGCCAAGGTGGGAGGCATCAGGACCAAGTCAAAACCCAGGCAAGTTGTCCTGGAACGCTTTCCATTCGCTTGCCGAGAGTGAATTCAAGAGGCAGGAGAGCGGCAGCCACCGTCCTCCAGCAGTCGGAAGGCTTGGCACACAAGCCCGCTTCTTTGCGGCTTCGTTCTTCGCCTCTTCCAAGCAACCGCGATCTCTGCTTCTCGGAGGCGAAGAAGCGGCTAATTCGCGCACAGCTCAGTAGAGCGGCAGCGCAGCGCTCCGGAGCGCCGCTTCAAGCCGAAAGACGCTGGGAAGCGGCACTTTCCTCCGGATAGCTCCGGAGCCGCGCTTCTGCTTCTCTAGTCATCTCTAGCTTAGCGAAAAGCTTTCCCACTCCAGTTGGCAAGGGGAGAGCGTACCTGCACTGCACACTAACCGCGGTTTGCAAAGAAAGAGGATTTGCTGCACATTCCAAGGACACGGCTCTTTCCGAGGCAATCTGCAACCTGCTGTCAGATGGAAGTGCTCTCTGCCCTCTCCTGCCCAGCTCTAGGTACTAGCGGGCACTTGCCAGCCTGGGCGAGGCAAACAACCTCCAGAGATGTCACAGAGCATAAGTGGAGCACAGATGCTCAAAAGCAGCAAAGCTGAAGAGCCTGGCTCAGCTTCACTAGTGTGCAATTGACTGACTGCGAAAAACAAAGCAGCAGAGCACCGGGCTTCTGGGCGCTGTGAAGGCAATTGCCAAAACCAGGCAGCTGCTCCTTCCCAAGCACAGGCAGCTGCCTATGTTCTTGCTTGTCGACAAACTTACCGCTGCCCTTCTTTTCAGCAGCTGCCACCGTCTTCTGTGCATCTCGGAGCCTCTGGCGACGAGCAAGACTTGCCAAGGTGGGACGCATCCGGACCAAGTCAAAACCCAGGCAAGTTGTCCTGGAACGCTTTCCATTCGCTTGCCGAGAGTGAATTCAACAGGCAGGAGAGCGGCAGCCACCGTCCTCCAGCAGTCGGAAGGCTTGGCACACAAGCCCGCTTCTTTGCGGCTTCGTTCTTCGCCTCTTCCAAGCAACCGCGATCTCTGCTTCTCGGAGGCGAAGAAGCGGCTAATTCGCGCACAGCTCAGTAGAGCGGCAGTGCAGCGCTCCGGAGCGCCGCTTCAAGCCGAAAGACGCTGGGAAGCGGCACTTTCCTCCGGATAGCTCCGGAGCCGCGCTTCTGCTTCTCTAGTCATCTCTAGCTTAGCGAAAAGCTTTCCCACTCCAGTTGGCAAGGGGAGAGCGTACCTGCACTGCACACTAACCGCGGTTTGCAAAGAAAGAGGATTTGCTGCACATTCCAAGGACACGGCTCTTTCCGAGGCAATCTGCAACCTGCTGTCAGATGGAAGTGCTCTCTGCCCTCTCCTGCCCAGCTCTAGGTACTAGCGGGCACTTTCCAGCCTGGCCGAGGCAAACCACCTCCAGAGATGTCACAGAGCATAAGTGGAGCACAGATGCTCAAAAGCAGCAAAGCTGAAGAGCCTGGCTCAGCTTCACTAGTGTGCAATTGACTGACTGCGAAAAACAAAGCAGCAGAGCACCGGGCTTCTGGGCGCTGTGAAGGCAATTGCCAAAACCAGGCAGCTGCTCCTTCCCAAGCACAGGCAGCTGCCTATCTTCTTGCTTGTCGACAAACTCACCGCTGCCCTTCTTTTCAGCAGCTGCCACCGTCTTCTGTGCATCTCGGAGCCTCTGGCGACGAGCAAGACTTGCCAAGGTGGGAGGCATCAGGACCAAGTCAAAACCCAGGCAAGTTGTCCTGGAACGCTTTCCATTCGCTTGCCGAGAGTGAATTCAACAGGCAGGAGAGCGGCAGCCACCGTCCTCCAGCAGTCGGAAGGCTTGGCACACAAGCCCGCTTCTTTGCGGCTTCGTTCTTCGCCTCTTCCAAGCAACCGCGATCTCTGCTTCTCGGAGGCGAAGAAGCGGCTAATTCGCGCACAGCTCAGTAGAGCGCCAGCGGAGCGCTCCGGAGCGCCGCTTCAAGCTGAAAGACGCCGGGAAGCGGCACTTTCCTCCGGATAGCTCCGGAGCCGCGCTTCTGCTTCTCTAGTCATCTCTAGCTCAGCGAAAAGCTTTCCCACTCCAGTTGGCAAGGGGAGAGCGTACCTGCGCTGCACATTAACCGCGGTTTGCAAAGAAAGAGGATTTGCTGCACATTCCAAGGACACGGCTCTTTCCGAGGCAATCTGCAACCTGCTGTCAGATGGAAGTGCTCTCTGCCCTCTCCTGCCCAGCTCTAGCTACTAGCGGGCACTTTCCAGCCTGGCCGAGGCAAACCACCTCGAGAGATGTCACAGAGCATAAGTGGAGCACAGATGCTCAAAAGCAGCAAAGCTGAAGAGCCTGGCTCAGCTTCACTAGTGTGCAATTGACTGACTGCGAAAAACAAAGCAGCAGAGCACCGGGCTTCTGGGCGCTGTGAAGGCAATTGCCAAAACCAGGCAGCTGCTCCTTCCCAAGCACAGGCAGCTGCCTATGTTCTTGCTTGTCGACAAACTCACCGCTGCCCTTCTTTTCAGCAGCTGCCACCGTCTTCTGTGCATCTCGGAGCCTCTGGCGACGAGCAAGACTTGCCAAGGTGGGAGGCATCAGGACCAAGTCAAAACCCAGGCAAGTTGTCCTGGAACGCTTTCCATTCGCTTGCCGAGAGTGAATTCAAGAGGCAGGAGAGCGGCAGCCACCGTCCTCCAGCAGTCGGAAGGCTTGGCACACAAGCCCGCTTCTTTGCGGCTTCGTTCTTCGCCTCTTCCAAGCAACCGCGATCTCTGCTTCTCGGAGGCGAAGAAGCGGCTAATTCGCGCACAGCTCAGTAGAGCGGCAGCGCAGCGCTCCGGAGCGCCGCTTCAAGCCGAAAGACGCCGGGAAGCGGCACTTTCCTCCGGATAGCTCCGGAGCCGCGCTTCTGCTTCTCTAGTCATCTCTAGCTTAGCGAAAAGCTTTCCCACTCCAGTTGGCAAGGGGAGAGCGTACCTGCACTGCACACTAACCGCGGTTTGCAAAGAAAGAGGATTTGCTGCACATTCCAAGGACACGGCTCTTTCCGAGGCAATCTGCAACCTGCTGTCAGATGGAAGTGCTCTCTGCCCTCTCCTGCCCAGCTCTAGGTACTAGCGGGCACTTTCCAGCCTGGCCGAGGCAAACCACCTCCAGAGATGTCACAGAGCATAAGTGGAGCACAGATGCTCAAAAGCAGCAAAGCTGAAGAGCCTGGCTCAGCTTCACTAGTGTGTAATTGACTGACTGCGAAAAACAAAGCAGCAGAGCACCGGGCTTCTGGGCGCTTTGAAGGCAATTGCCAAAACCAGGCAGCTGCTCCTTCCCAAGCACAGGCAGCTGCCTATGTTCTTGCTTGTCGACAAACTCACCGCTGCCCTTCTTTTCAGCAGCTGCCACCGTCTTCTGTGCATCTCGGAGCCTCTGGTGACGAGCAAGACTTGCCAAGGTGGGAGGCATCAGGACCAAGTCAAAACCCAGGCAAGTTGTCCTGGAACGCTTTCCATTCGCTTGCCGAGAGTGAATTCAAGAGGCAGGAGAGCGGCAGCCACCGTCCTCCAGCAGTCGGAAGGCTTGGCACACAAGCCCGCTTCTTTGCGGCTTCGTTCTTCGCCTCTTCCAAGCAACCGCGATCTCTGCTTCTCGGAGGCGAAGAAGCGGCTAATTCGCGCACAGCTCAGTAGAGCGGCAGCGGAGCGCTCCGGAGCGCCGCTTCAAGCCGAAAGACGCCGGGAAGCGGCACTTTCCTCCGGATAGCTCCGGAGCCGCGCTTCTGCTTCTCTAGTCATCTCTAGCTTAGCGAAAAGCTTTCCCACTCCAGTTGGCAAGGGGAGAGCGTACCTGCACTGCACACTAACCGCGGTTTGCAAAGAAAGAGGATTTGCTGCACATTCCAAGGACACGGCTCTTTCCGAGGCAATCTGCAACCTGCTGTCAGATGGAAGTGCTCTCTGCCCTCTCCTGCCCAGCTCTAGGTACTAGCGGGCACTTGCCAGCCTGGCCGAGGCAAACCACCTCCAGAGATGTCACAGAGCATAAGTGGAGCACAGATGCTCAAAAGCAGCAAAGCTGAAGAGCCTGGCTCAGCTTCACTAGTGTGCAATTGACTGACTGCGAAAAACAAAGCAGCAGAGCACCGGGCTTCTGGGCGCTGTGAAGGCAATTGCCAAAACCAGGCAGCTGCTCCTTCCCAAGCACAGGCAGCTGCCTATGTTCTTGCTTGTCGACAAACTCACCGCTGCCCTTCTTTTCAGCAGCTGCCACCGTCTTCTGTGCATCTCGGAGCCTCTGGCGACGAGCAAGACTTGCCAAGGTGGGAGGCATCAGGACCAAGTCAAAACCCAGGCAAGTTGTCCTGGAACGCTTTCCATTCGCTTGCCGAGAGTGAATTCAACAGGCAGGAGAGCGGCAGCCACCGTCCTCCAGCAGTCTGAAGGCTTGGCACACAAGCCCGCTTTTTTGCGGCTTCGTTCTTCGCCTCTTCCAAGCAACCGCGATCTCTGCTTCTCGGAGGCGAAGAAGCGGCTAATTCGCGCACAGCTCAGTAGAGCGCCAGCGCAGCGCTCCGGAGCGCCGCTTCAAGCCGAAAGACGCCGGGAAGCGGCACTTTCCTCCGGATAGCTCCGGAGCCGCGCTTCTGCTTCTCTAGTCATCTCTAGCTTAGCGAAAAGCTTTCCCACTCCAGTTGGCAAGGGGAGAGCGTACCTGCACTGCACACTAACCGTGGTTTGCAAAGAAAGAGGATTTGCTGCACATTCCAAGGACACGGCTCTTTCCGAGGCAATCTGCAACCTGCTGTCAGATGGAAGTGCTCTCTGCCCTCTCCTGCCCAGCTCTAGGTACTAGCGGGCACTTTCCAGCCTGGCCGAGGCAAACCACCTCCAGAGATGTCACAGAGCATAAGTGGAGCACAGATGCTCAAAAGCAGCAAAGATGAAGAGCCTGGCTCAGCTTCACTAGTGTGCAATTGACTGACTGCGAAAAACAAAGCAGCAGAGCACCGGGCTTCTGGGCGCTGTGAAGGCAATTGCCAAAACCAGGCAGCTGCTCCTTCCCAAGCACAGGCAGCTGCCTATGTTCTTGCTTGTCGACAAACTCACCGCTGCCCTTCTTTTCAGCAGCTGCCACCGTCTTCTGTGCATCTCGGAGCCTCTGGTGACGAGCAAGACTTGCCAAGGTGGGAGGCATCAGGACCAAGTCAAAACCCAGGCAAGTTGTCCTGGAACGCTTTCCATTCGCTTGCCGAGAGTGAATTCAACAGGCAGGAGAGCGGCAGCCACCGTCCTCCAGCAGTCGGAAGGCTTGGCACACAAGCCCGCTTCTTTGCGGCTTCGTTCTTCGCCTCTTCCAAGCAACCGCAATCTCTGCTTCTCGGAGGCGAAGAAGCGGCTAATTCGCGCACAGCTCAGTAGAGCGGCAGCGCAGCGCTCCGGAGCGCCGCTTCAAGCCGAAAGACGCCGGGAAGCGGCACTTTCCTCCGGATAGCTCCGGAGCCGCTCTTCTGCTTCTCTAGTCATCTCTAGCTTAGCGAAAAGCTTTCCCACTCCAGTTGGCAAGGGGAGAGCGTACCTGCACTGCACACTAACCGCGGTTTGCAAAGAAAGAGGATTTGCTGCACATTCCAAGGACACGGCTCTTTCCGAGGCAATCTGCAACCTGCTGTCAGATGGAAGTGCTCTCTGCCCTCTCCTGCCCAGCTCTAGGTACTAGCGGGCACTTTCCAGCCTGGCCGAGGCAAACCACCTCCAGAGATGTCACAGAGCATAAGTGGAGCACAGATGCTCAAAAGCAGCAAAGCTGAAGAGCCTGGCTCAGCTTCACCAGTGTGTAATTGACTGACTGCGAAAAACAAAGCAGCAGAGCACCGGGCTTCTGGGCGCTGTGAAGGCAATTGCCAAAACCAGGCAGCTGCTCCTTCCCAAGCACAGGCAGCTGCCTATGTTCTTGCTTGTCGACAAACTCACCGCTGCCCTTCTTTTCAGCAGCTGCCACCGTCTTCTGTGCATCTCGGAGCCTCTGGTGACGAGCAAGACTTGCCAAGGTGGGAGGCATCAGGACCAAGTCAAAACCCAGGCAAGTTGTCCTGGAACGCTTTCCATTCGCTTGCCGAGAGTGAATTCAACAGGCAGGAGAGCGGCAGCCACCGTCCTCCAGCAGTCGGAAGGCTTGGCACACAAGCCCGCTTCTTTGCGGCTTCGTTCTTCGCCTCTTCCAAGCAACCGCGATCTCTGCTTCTCGGAGGCGAAGAAGCGGCTAATTCGCGCACAGCTCAGTAGAGCGGCAGCGCAGCGCTCCGGAGCGCCGCTTCAAGCCGAAAGACGCCGGGAAGCGCCACTTTCCTCCGGATAGCTCCGGAGCCGCGCTTCTGCTTCTCTAGTCATCTCTAGCTTAGCGAAAAGCTTTCCCACTCCAGTTGGCAAGGGGAGAGCGTACCTGCACTGCACACTAACCGCGGTTTGCAAAGAAAGAGGATTTGCTGCACATTCCAAGGACACGGCTCTTTCCGAGGCAATCTGCAACCTGCTGTCAGATGGAAGTGCTCTCTGCCCTCTCCTGCCCAGCTCTAGGTACTAGCGGGCATTTGCCAGCCTGGGCGAGGCAAACCACCTCCAGAGATGTCACAGAGCATAAGTGGAGCACAGATGCTCAAAAGCAGCAAAGCTGAAGAGCCTGGTTCAGCTTCACCAGTGTGCAATTGACTGACTGCGAAAAACAAAGCAGCAGAGCACCGGGCTTCTGGGCGCTGTGAAGGCAATTGCCAAAACCAGGCAGCTGCTCCTTCCCAAGCACAGGCAGCTGCCTATGTTCTTGCTTGTCGACAAACTCACCGCTGCCCTTCTTTTCAGCAGCTGCCACCGTCTTCTGTGCATCTCGGAGCCTCTGGCGACGAGCAAGACTTGCCAAGGTGGGACGCATCAGGACCAAGTCAAAACCCAGGCAAGTTGTCCTGGAACGCTTTCCATTCGCTTGCCGAGAGTGAATTCAAGAGGCAGGAGAGCGGCAGCCACCGTCCTCCAGCAGTCGGAAGGCTTGGCACACAAGCCCGCTTCTTTGCGGCTTCGTTCTTCGCCTCTTCCAAGCAACCGCGATCTCTGCTTCTCGGAGGCGAAGAAGCGGCTAATTCGCGCACAGCTCAGTAGAGCGGCAGCGCAGCGCTCCGGAGCGCCGCTTCAAGCCGAAAGACGCTGGGAAGCGGCACTTTCCTCCGGATAGCTCCGGAGCCGCGCTTCTGCTTCTCTAGTCATCTCTAGCTTAGCGAAAAGCTTTCCCACTCCAGTTGGCAAGGGGAGAGCGTACCTGCACTGCACACTAACCGCGGTTTGCAAAGAAAGAGGATTTGCTGCACATTCCAAGGACACGGCTCTTTCCGAGGCAATCTGCAACCTGCTGTCAGATGGAAGTGCTCTCTGCCCTCTCCTGCCCAGCTCTAGGTACTAGCGGGCACTTGCCAGCCTGGGCGAGGCAAACCACCTCCAGAGATGTCACAGAGCATAAGTGGAGCACAGATGCTCAAAAGCAGCAAAGCTGAAGAGCCTGGCTCAGCTTCACTAGTGTGCAATTGACTGACTGCGAAAAACAAAGCAGCAGAGCACCGGGCTTCTGGGCGCTGTGAAGGCAATTGCCAAAACCAGGCAGCTGCTCCTTCCCAAGCACAGGCAGCTGCCTATGTTCTTGCTTGTCGACAAACTTACCGCTGCCCTTCTTTTCAGCAGCTGCCACCGTCTTCTGTGCATCTCGGAGCCTCTGGCGACGAGCAAGACTTGCCAAGGTGGGACGCATCCGGACTAAGTCAAAACCCAGGCAAGTTGTCCTGGAACGCTTTCCATTCGCTTGCCGAGAGTGAATTCAAGAGGCAGGAGAGCGGCAGCCACCGTCCTCCAGCAGTCGGAAGGCTTCGCACACAAGCCCGCTTCTTTGCGGCTTCGTTCTTCGCCTCTTCCAAGCAACCGCGATCTCTGCTTCTCGGAGGCGAAGAAGCGGCTAATTCGCGCACAGCTCAGTAGAGCGGCAGTGCAGCGCTCCGGAGCGCCGCTTCAAGCCGAAAGACGCCGGGAAGCGGCACTTTCCTCCGGATAGCTCCGGAGCCGCGCTTCTGCTTCTCTAGTCATCTCTAGCTTAGCGAAAAGCTTTCCCACTCCAGTTGGCAAGGGGAGAGCGTACCTGCACTGCACACTAACCGTGGTTTGCAAAGAAAGAGGATTTGCTGCACATTCCAAGGACACGGCTCTTTCCGAGGCAATCTGCAACCTGCTGTCAGATGGAAGTGCTCTCTGCCCTCTCCTGCCCAGCTCTAGGTACTAGCGGGCACTTTCCAGCCTGGCCGAGGCAAACCACCTCCAGAGATGTCACAGAGCATAAGTGGAGCACAGATGCTCAAAAGCAGCAAAGCTGAAGAGCCTGGCTCAGCTTCACTAGTGTGCAATTGACTGACTGCGAAAAACAAAGCAGCAGAGCACCGGGCTTCTGGGCGCTGTGAAGGCAATTGCCAAAACCAGGCAGCTGCTCCTTCCCAAGCACAGGCAGCTGCCTATGTTCTTGCTTGTCGACAAACTCACCGCTGCCCTTCTTTTCAGCAGCTGCCACCGTCTTCTGTGCATCTCGGAGCCTCTGGCGACGAGCAAGACTTGCCAAGGTGGGAGGCATCAGGACCAAGTCAAAACCCAGGCAAGTTGTCCTGGAACGCTTTCCATTCACTTGCCGAGAGTGAATTCAACAGGCAGGAGAGCGGCAGCCACCGTCCTCCAGCAGTCGGAAGGCTTGGCACACAAGCCCGCTTCTTTGCGGCTTCGTTCTTCGCCTCTTCCAAGCAACCGCAATCTCTGCTTCTCGGAGGCGAAGAAGCGGCTAATTCGCGCACAGCTCAGTAGAGCGGCAGCGCAGCGCTCCGGAGCGCCGCTTCAAGCCGAAAGACGCCGGGAAGCGGCACTTTCCTCCGGATAGCTCCGGAGCCGCGCTTCTGCTTCTCTAGTCATCTCTAGCTTAGCGAAAAGCTTTCCCACTCCAGTTGGCAAGGGGAGAGCGTACCTGCACTGCACACTAACCGCGGTTTGCAAAGAAAGAGGATTTGCTGCACATTCCAAGGACACGGCTCTTTCCGAGGCAATCTGCAACCTGCTGTCAGATGGAAGTGCTCTCTGCCCTCTCCTGCCCAGCTCTAGGTACTAGCGGGCACTTTCCAGCCTGGCCGAGGCAAACCACCTCCAGAGATGTCACAGAGCATAAGTGGAGCACAGATGCTCAAAAGCAGCAAAGCTGAAGAGCCTGGCTCAGCTTCACCAGTGTGTAATTGACTGACTGCGAAAAACAAAGCAGCAGAGCACCGGGCTTCTGGGCGCTGTGAAGGCAATTGCCAAAACCAGGCAGCTGCTCCTTCCCAAGCACAGGCAGCTGCCTATGTTCTTGCTTGTCGACAAACTCACCGCTGCCCTTCTTTTCAGCAGCTGCCACCGTCTTCTGTGCATCTCGGAGCCTCTGGTGACGAGCAAGACTTGCCAAGGTGGGAGGCATCAGGACCAAGTCAAAACCCAGGCAAGTTGTCCTGGAACGCTTTCCATTCGCTTGCCGAGAGTGAATTCAACAGGCAGGAGAGCGGCAGCCACCGTCCTCCAGCAGTCGGAAGGCTTGGCACACAAGCCCGCTTCTTTGCGGCTTCGTTCTTCGCCTCTTCCAAGCAACCGCGATCTCTGCTTCTCGGAGGCGAAGAAGCGGCTAATTCGCGCACAGCTCAGTAGAGCGGCAGCGCAGCGCTCCGGAGCGCCGCTTCAAGCCGAAAGACGCCGGGAAGCGCCACTTTCCTCCGGATAGCTCCGGAGCCGCGCTTCTGCTTCTCTAGTCATCTCTAGCTTAGCGAAAAGCTTTCCCACTCCAGTTGGCAAGGGGAGAGCGTACCTGCACTGCACACTAACCGCGGTTTGCAAAGAAAGAGGATTTGCTGCACATTCCAAGGACACGGCTCTTTCCGAGGCAATCTGCAACCTGCTGTCAGATGGAAGTGCTCTCTGCCCTCTCCTGCCCAGCTCTAGGTACTAGCGGGCATTTGCCAGCCTGGGCGAGGCAAACAACCTCCAGAGATGTCACAGAGCATAAGTGGAGCACAGATGCTCAAAAGCAGCAAAGCTGAAGAGCCTGGTTCAGCTTCACCAGTGTGCAATTGACTGACTGCGAAAAACAAAGCAGCAGAGCACCGGGCTTCTGGGCGCTGTGAAGGCAATTGCCAAAACCAGGCAGCTGCTCCTTCCCAAGCACAGGCAGCTGCCTATGTTCTTGCTTGTCGACAAACTCACCGCTGCCCTTCTTTTCAGCAGCTGCCACCGTCTTCTGTGCATCTCGGAGCCTCTGGCGACGAGCAAGACTTGCCAAGGTGGGAGGCATCAGGACCAAGTCAAAACCCAGGCAAGTTGTCCTGGAACGCTTTCCATTCGCTTGCCGAGAGTGAATTCAAGAGGCAGGAGAGCGGCAGCCACCGTCCTCCAGCAGTCGGAAGGCTTGGCACACAAGCCCGCTTCTTTGCGGCTTCGTTCTTCGCCTCTTCCAAGCAACCGCGATCTCTGCTTCTCGGAGGCGAAGAAGCGGCTAATTCGCGCACAGCTCAGTAGAGCGGCAGCGCAGCGCTCCGGAGCGCCGCTTCAAGCCGAAAGACGCTGGGAAGCGGCACTTTCCTCCGGATAGCTCCGGAGCCGCGCTTCTGCTTCTCTAGTCATCTCTAGCTTAGCGAAAAGCTTTCCCACTCCAGTTGGCAAGGGGAGAGCGTACCTGCACTGCACACTAACCGCGGTTTGCAAAGAAAGAGGATTTGCTGCACATTCCAAGGACACGGCTCTTTCCGAGGCAATCTGCAACCTGCTGTCAGATGGAAGTGCTCTCTGCCCTCTCCTGCCCAGCTCTAGGTACTAGCGGGCACTTTCCAGCCTGGGCGAGGCAAACAACCTCCAGAGATGTCACAGAGCATAAGTGGAGCACAGATGCTCAAAAGCAGCAAAGCTGAAGAGCCTGGCTCAGCTTCACTAGTGTGCAATTGACTGACTGCGAAAAACAAAGCAGCAGAGCACCGGGCTTCTGGGCGCTGTGAAGGCAATTGCCAAAACCAGGCAGCTGCTCCTTCCCAAGCACAGGCAGCTGCCTATGTTCTTGCTTGTCGACAAACTTACCGCTGCCCTTCTTTTCAGCAGCTGCCACCGTCTTCTGTGCATCTCGGAGCCTCTGGCGACGAGCAAGACTTGCCAAGGTGGGACGCATCCGGACCAAGTCAAAACCCAGGCAAGTTGTCCTGGAACGCTTTCCATTCGCTTGCCGAGAGTGAATTCAAGAGGCAGGAGAGCGGCAGCCACCGTCCTCCAGCAGTCGGAAGGCTTGGCACACAAGCCCGCTTCTTTGCGGCTTCGTTCTTCGCCTCTTCCAAGCAACCGCGATCTCTGCTTCTCGGAGGCGAAGAAGCGGCTAATTCGCGCACAGCTCAGTAGAGCGGCAGTGCAGCGCTCCGGAGCGCCGCTTCAAGCCGAAAGACGCCGGGAAGCGGCACTTTCCTCCGGATAGCTCCGGAGCCGCGCTTCTGCTTCTCTAGTCATCTCTAGCTTAGCGAAAAGCTTTCCCACTCCAGTTGGCAAGGGGAGAGCGTACCTGCACTGCACACTAACCGCGGTTTGCAAAGAAAGAGGATTTGCTGCACATTCCAAGGACACGGCTCTTTCCGAGGCAATCTGCAACCTGCTGTCAGATGGAAGTGCTCTCTGCCCTCTCCTGCCCAGCTCTAGGTACTAGCGGGCACTTGCCAGCCTGGGCGAGGCAAACCACCTCCAGAGATGTCACAGAGCATAAGTGGAGCACAGATGCTCAAAAGCAGCAAAGCTGAAGAGCCTGGCTCAGCTTCACTAGTGTGCAATTGACTGACTGCGAAAAACAAAGCAGCAGAGCACCGGGCTTCTGGGCGCTGTGAAGGCAATTGCCAAAACCAGGCAGCTGCTCCTTCCCAAGCACAGGCAGCTGCCTATGTTCTTGCTTGTCGACAAACTCACCGCTGCCCTTCTTTTCAGCAGCTGCCACCGTCTTCTGTGCATCTCGGAGCCTCTGGCGACGAGCAAGACTTGCCAAGGTGGGAGGCATCAGGACCAAGTCAAAACCCAGGCAAGTTGTCCTGGAACGCTTTCCATTCGATTGCCGAGAGTGAATTCAACAGGCAGGAGAGCGGCAGCCACCGTCCTCCAGCAGTCGGAAGGCTTGGCACACAAGCCCGCTTCTTTACGGCTTCGTTCTTCGCCTCTTCCAAGAAACCGCGATCTCTGCTTCTCGGAGGCGAAGAAGCGGCTAATTCGCGCACAGCTCAGTAGAGCGCCAGCGGAGCGCTCCGGAGCGCCGCTTCAAGCCGAAAGACGCCGGGAAGCGGCACTTTCCTCCGGATAGCTCCGGAGCCCCGCTTCTGCTTCTCTAGTCATCTCTAGCTCAGCGAAAAGCTTTCCCACTCCAGTTGGCAAGGGGGAGAGCGTACTTGCGCTGCACATTAATCGCGGTTTGCAAAGAAAGAGGATTTGCTGCACATTCCAAGGACACGGCTCTTTCCGAGGCAATCTGCAACCTGCTGTCAGATGGAAGTGCTCTCTGCCCTCTCCTGCCCAGCTCTAGGTACTAGCGGGCACTTGCCAGCCTGGGCGAGGCAAACCACCTCCAGAGATGTCACAGAGCATAAGTGGAGCACAGATGCTCAAAAGCAGCAAAGCTGAAGAGCCTGGCTCAGCTTCACTAGTGTGCAATTGACTGACTGCGAAAAACAAAGCAGCAGAGCACCGGGCTTCTGGGCGCTGTGAAGGCAATTGCCAAAACCAGGCAGCTGCTCCTTCCCAAGCACAGGCAGCTGCCTATCTTCTTGCTTGTCGACAAACTCACCGCTGCCCTTCTTTTCAGCAGCTGCCACCGTCTTCTGTGCATCTCGGAGCCTCTGGCGACGAGCAAGACTTGCCAAGGTGGGAGGCATCAGGACCAAGTCAAAACCCAGGCAAGTTGTCCTGGAACGCTTTCCATTCGCTTGCCGAGAGTGAATTCAACAGGCAGGAGAGCGGCAGCCACCGTCCTCCAGCAGTCTGAAGGCTTGGCACACAAGCCCGCTTCTTTGCGGCTTCGTTCTTCGCCTCTTCCAAGCAACCGCAATCTCTGCTTCTCGGAGGCGAAGAAGCGGCTAATTCGCGCACAGCTCAGTAGAGCGGCAGCGCAGCGCTCCGGAGCGCCGCTTCAAGCCGAAAGACGCCGGGAAGCGCCACTTTCCTCCGGATAGCTCCGGAGCCGCGCTTCTGCTTCTCTAGTCATCTCTAGCTTAGCGAAAAGCTTTCCCACTCCAGTTGGCAAGGGGAGAGCGTACCTGCACTGCACACTAACCGCGGTTTGCAAAGAAAGAGGATTTGCTGCACATTCCAAGGACACGGCTCTTTCCGAGGCAATCTGCAACCTGCTGTCAGATGGAAGTGCTCTCTGCCCTCTCCTGCCCAGCTCTAGCTACTAGCGGGCACTTGCCAGCCTGGCCGAGGCAAACCACCTCCAGAGATGTCACAGAGCATAAGTGGAGCACAGATGCTCAAAAGCAGCAAAGCTGAAGAGCCTGGCTCAGCTTCACCAGTGTGTAATTGACTGACTGCGAAAAACAAAGCAGCAGAGCACCGGGCTTCTGGGCGCTGTGAAGGCAATTGCCAAAACCAGGCAGCTGCTCCTTCCCAAGCACAGGCAGCTGCCTATGTTCTTGCTTGTCGACAAACTCACCGCTGCCCTTCTTTTCAGCAGCTGCCACCGTCTTCTGTGCATCTCGGAGCCTCTGGCGACGAGCAAGACTTGCCAAGGTGGGAGGCATCAGGACCAAGTCAAAACCCAGGCAAGTTGTCCTGGAACGCTTTCCATTCGCTTGCCGAGAGTGAATTCAACAGGCAGGAGAGCGGCAGCCACCGTCCTCCAGCAGTCGGAAGGCTTGGCACACAAGCCCGCTTCTTTGCGGCTTCGTTCTTCGCCTCTTCCAAGCAACCGCGATCTCTGCTTCTCGGAGGCGAAGAAGCGGCTAATTCGCGCACAGCTCAGTAGAGCGGCAGCGGAGCGCTCCGGAGCGCCGCTTCAAGCCGAAAGACGCCGGGAAGCGCCACTTTCCTCCGGATAGCTCCGGAGCCGCGCTTCTGCTTCTCTAGTCATCTCTAGCTTAGCGAAAAGCTTTCCCACTCCAGTTGGCAAGGGGAGAGCGTACCTGCACTGCACACTAACCGCGGTTTGCAAAGAAAGAGGATTTGCTGCACATTCCAAGGACACGGCTCTTTCCGAGGCAATCTGCAACCTGCTGTCAGATGGAAGTGCTCTCTGCCCTCTCCTGCCCAGCTCTAGGTACTAGCGGGCATTTGCCAGCCTGGGCGAGGCAAACCACCTCCAGAGATGTCACAGAGCATAAGTGGAGCACAGATGCTCAAAAGCAGCAAAGCTGAAGAGCCTGGCTCAGCTTCACTAGTGTGCAATTGACTGACTGCGAAAAACAAAGCAGCAGAGCACCGGGCTTCTGGGCGCTGTGAAGGCAATTGCCAAAACCAGGCAGCTGCTCCTTCCCAAGCACAGGCAGCTGCCTATCTTCTTGCTTGTCGACAAACTCACCGCTGCCCTTCTTTTCAGCAGCTGCCACCGTCTTCTGTGCATCTCGGAGCCTCTGGCGACGAGCAAGACTTGCCAAGGTGGGAGGCATCAGGACCAAGTCAAAACCCAGGCAAGTTGTCCTGGAACGCTTTCCATTCGCTTGCCGAGAGTGAATTCAAGAGGCAGGAGAGCGGCAGCCACCGTCCTCCAGCAGTCGGAAGGCTTGGCACACAAGCCCGCTTCTTTGCGGCTTCGTTCTTCGCCTCTTCCAAGCAACCGCGATCTCTGCTTCTCGGAGGCGAAGAAGCGGCTAATTCGCGCACAGCTCAGTAGAGCGGCAGCGCAGCGCTCCGGAGCGCCGCTTCAAGCCGAAAGACGCTGGGAAGCGGCACTTTCCTCCGGATAGCTCCGGAGCCGCGCTTCTGCTTCTCTAGTCATCTCTAGCTTAGCGAAAAGCTTTCCCACTCCAGTTGGCAAGGGGAGAGCGTACCTGCACTGCACACTAACCGCGGTTTGCAAAGAAAGAGGATTTGCTGCACATTCCAAGGACACGGCTCTTTCCGAGGCAATCTGCAACCTGCTGTCAGATGGAAGTGCTCTCTGCCCTCTCCTGCCCAGCTCTAGGTACTAGCGGGCACTTGCCAGCCTGGGCGAGGCAAACAACCTCCAGAGATGTCACAGAGCATAAGTGGAGCACAGATGCTCAAAAGCAGCAAAGCTGAAGAGCCTGGCTCAGCTTCACTAGTGTGCAATTGACTGACTGCGAAAAACAAAGCAGCAGAGCACCGGGCTTCTGGGCGCTGTGAAGGCAATTGCCAAAACCAGGCAGCTGCTCCTTCCCAAGCACAGGCAGCTGCCTATGTTCTTGCTTGTCGACAAACTTACCGCTGCCCTTCTTTTCAGCAGCTGCCACCGTCTTCTGTGCATCTCGGAGCCTCTGGCGACGAGCAAGACTTGCCAAGGTGGGACGCATCCGGACCAAGTCAAAACCCAGGCAAGTTGTCCTGGAACGCTTTCCATTCGCTTGCCGAGAGTGAATTCAAGAGGCAGGAGAGCGGCAGCCACCGTCCTCCAGCAGTCGGAAGGCTTCGCACACAAGCCCGCTTCTTTGCGGCTTCGTTCTTCGCCTCTTCCAAGCAACCGCGATCTCTGCTTCTCGGAGGCGAAGAAGCGGCTAATTCGCGCACAGCTCAGTAGAGCGGCAGTGCAGTGCTCCGGAGCGCCGCTTCAAGCCGAAAGACGCCGGGAAGCGGCACTTTCCTCCGGATAGCTCCGGAGCCGCGCTTCTGCTTCTCTAGTCATCTCTAGCTTAGCGAAAAGCTTTCCCACTCCAGTTGGCAAGGGGAGAGCGTACCTGCACTGCACACTAACCGCGGTTTGCAAAGAAAGAGGATTTGCTGCACATTCCAAGGACACGGCTCTTTCCGAGGCAATCTGCAACCTGCTGTCAGATGGAAGTGCTCTCTGCCCTCTCCTGCCCAGCTCTAGGTACTAGCGGGCACTTGCCAGCCTGGGCGAGGCAAACCACCTCCAGAGATGTCACAGAGCATAAGTGGAGCACAGATGCTCAAAAGCAGCAAAGCTGAAGAGCCTGGCTCAGCTTCACTAGTGTGCAATTGACTGACTGCGAAAAACAAAGCAGCAGAGCACCGGGCTTCTGGGCGCTGTGAAGGCAATTGCCAAAACCAGGCAGCTGCTCCTTCCCAAGCACAGGCAGCTGCCTATGTTCTTGCTTGTCGACAAACTCACCGCTGCCCTTCTTTTCAGCAGCTGCCACCGTCTTCTGTGCATCTCGGAGCCTCTGGCGACGAGCAAGACTTGCCAAGGTGGGAGGCATCAGGACCAAGTCAAAACCCAGGCAAGTTGTCCTGGAACGCTTTCCATTCGCTTGCCGAGAGTGAATTCAAGAGGCAGGAGAGCGGCAGCCACCGTCCTCCAGCAGTCGGAAGGCTTGGCACACAAGCCCGCTTCTTTACGGCTTCGTTCTTCGCCTCTTCCAAGCAACCGCGATCTCTGCTTCTCGGAGGCGAAGAAGCGGCTAATTCGCGCACAGCTCAGTAGAGCGCCAGCGGAGCGCTCCGGAGCGCCGCTTCAAGCCGAAAGACGCCGGGAAGCGGCACTTTCCTCCGGATAGCTCCGGAGCCCCGCTTCTGCTTCTCTAGTCATCTCTAGCTCAGCGAAAAGCTTTCCCACTCCAGTTGGCAAGGGGAGAGCGTACCTGCGCTGCACATTAATCGCGGTTTGCAAAGAAAGAGGATTTGCTGCACATTCCAAGGACACGGCTCTTTCCGAGGCAATCTGCAACCTGCTGTCAGATGGAAGTGCTCTCTGCCCTCTCCTGCCCAGCTCTAGGTACTAGCGGGCACTTGCCAGCCTGGGCGAGGCAAACCACCTCGAGAGATGTCACAGAGCATAAGTGGAGCACAGATGCTCAAAAGCAGCAAAGCTGAAGAGCCTGGCTCAGCTTCACTAGTGTGCAATTGACTGACTGCGAAAAACAAAGCAGCAGAGCACCGGGCTTCTGGGCGCTGTGAAGGCAATTGCCAAAACCAGGCAGCTGCTCCTTCCCAAGCACAGGCAGCTGCCTATGTTCTTGCTTGTCGACAAACTCACCGCTGCCCTTCTTTTCAGCAGCTGCCACCGTCTTCTGTGCATCTCGGAGCCTCTGGCGACGAGCAAGACTTGCCAAGGTGGGAGGCATCAGGACCAAGTCAAAACCCAGGCAAGTTGTCCTGGAACGCTTTCCATTCGCTTGCCGAGAGTGAATTCAACAGGCAGGAGAGCGGCAGCCACCGTCCTCCAGCAGTCGGAAGGCTTGGCACACAAGCCCGCTTCTTTGCGGCTTCGTTCTTCGCCTCTTCCAAGCAACCGCGATCTCTGCTTCTCGGAGGCGAAGAAGCGGCTAATTCGCGCACAGCTCAGTAGAGCGGCAGCGCAGCGCTCCGGAGCGCCGCTTCAAGCCGAAAGACGCCGGGAAGCGGCACTTTCCTCCGGATAGCTCCGGAGCCGCGCTTCTGCTTCTCTAGTCATCTCTAGCTTAGCGAAAAGCTTTCCCACTCCAGTTGGCAAGGGGAGAGCGTACCTGCACTGCACACTAACCGCGGTTTGCAAAGAAAGAGGATTTGCTGCACATTCCAAGGACACGGCTCTTTCCGAGGCAATCTGCAACCTGCTGTCAGATGGAAGTGCTCTCTGCCCTCTCCTGCCCAGCTCTAGGTACTAGCGGGCACTTGCCAGCCTGGGCGAGGCAAACTACCTCGAGAGATGTCACAGAGCATAAGTGGAGCACAGATGCTCAAAAGCAGCAAAGCTGAAGAGCCTGGCTCAGCTTCACTAGTGTGCAATTGACTGACTGCGAAAAACAAAGCAGCAGAGCACCGGGCTTCTGGGCGCTGTGAAGGCAATTGCCAAAACCAGGCAGCTGCTCCTTCCCAAGCACAGGCAGCTGCCTATGTTCTTGCTTGTCGACAAACTCACCGCTGCCCTTCTTTTCAGCAGCTGCCACCGTCTTCTGTGCATCTCGGAGCCTCTGGCGACGAGCAAGACTTGCCAAGGTGGGAGGCATCAGGACCAAGTCAAAACCCAGGCAAGTTGTCCTGGAACGCTTTCCATTCGCTTGCCGAGAGTGAATTCAACAGGCAGGAGAGCGGCAGCCACCGTCCTCCAGCAGTCGGAAGGCTTGGCACACAAGCCCGCTTCTTTGCGGCTTCGTTCTTCGCCTCTTCCAAGCAACCGCGATCTCTGCTTCTCGGAGGCGAAGAAGCGGCTAATTCGCGCACAGCTCAGTAGAGCGCCAGCGCAGCGCTCCGGAGCGCCGCTTCAAGCCGAAAGACGCCGGGAAGCGGCACTTTCCTCCGGATAGCTCCGGAGCCGCGCTTCTGCTTCTCTAGTCATCTCTAGCTTAGCGAAAAGCTTTCCCACTCCAGTTGGCAAGGGGAGAGCGTACCTGCACTGCACACTAACCGCGGTTTGCAAAGAAAGAGGATTTGCTGCACATTCCAAGGACACGGCTCTTTCCGAGGCAATCTGCAACCTGCTGTCAGATGGAAGTGCTCTCTGCCCTCTCCTGCCCAGCTCTAGCTACTAGCGGGCACTTGCCAGCCTGGCCGAGGCAAACCACCTCCAGAGATGTCACAGAGCATAAGTGGAGCACAGATGCTCAAAAGCAGCAAAGCTGAAGAGCCTGGCTCAGCTTCACCAGTGTGTAATTGACTGACTGCGAAAAACAAAGCAGCAGAGCACCGGGCTTCTGGGCGCTGTGAAGGCAATTGCCAAAACCAGGCAGCTGCTCCTTCCCAAGCACAGGCAGCTGCCTATGTTCTTGCTTGTCGACAAACTCACCGCTGCCCTTCTTTTCAGCAGCTGCCACCGTCTTCTGTGCATCTCGCAGCCTCTGGCGACGAGCAAGACTTGCCAAGGTGGGAGGCATCAGGACCAAGTCAAAACCCAGGCAAGTTGTCCTGGAACGCTTTCCATTCGCTTGCCGAGAGTGAATTCAACAGGCAGGAGAGCGGCAGCCACCGTCCTCCAGCAGTCGGAAGGCTTGGCACACAAGCCCGCTTCTTTGCGGCTTCGTTCTTCGCCTCTTCCAAGCAACCGCGATCTCTGCTTCTCGGAGGCGAAGAAGCGGCTAATTCGCGCACAGCTCAGTAGAGCGGCAGCGGAGCGCTCCGGAGCGCCGCTTCAAGCCGAAAGACGCCGGGAAGCGCCACTTTCCTCCGGATAGCTCCGGAGCCGCGCTTCTGCTTCTCTAGTCATCTCTAGCTTAGCGAAAAGCTTTCCCACTCCAGTTGGCAAGGGGAGAGCGTACCTGCACTGCACACTAACCGCGGTTTGCAAAGAAAGAGGATTTGCTGCACATTCCAAGGACACGGCTCTTTCCGAGGCAATCTGCAACCTGCTGTCAGATGGAAGTGCTCTCTGCCCTCTCCTGCCCAGCTCTAGGTACTAGCGGGCACTTGCCAGCCTGGGCGAGGCAAACAACCTCCAGAGATGTCACAGAGCATAAGTGGAGCACAGATGCTCAAAAGCAGCAAAGCTGAAGAGCCTGGCTCAGCTTCACTAGTGTGCAATTGACTGACTGCGAAAAACAAAGCAGCAGAGCACCGGGCTTCTGGGCGCTGTGAAGGCAATTGCCAAAACCAGGCAGCTGCTCCTTCCCAAGCACAGGCAGCTGCCTATGTTCTTGCTTGTCGACAAACTCACCGCTGCCCTTCTTTTCAGCAGCTGCCACCGTCTTCTGTGCATCTCGGAGCCTCTGGCGACGAGCAAGACTTGCCAAGGTGGGACGCATCCGGACCAAGTCAAAACCCAGGCAAGTTGTCCTGGAACGCTTTCCATTCGCTTGCCGAGAGTGAATTCAAGAGGCAGGAGAGCGGCAGCCACCGTCCTCCAGCAGTCGGAAGGCTTGGCACACAAGCCCGCTTCTTTGCGGCTTCGTTCTTCGCCTCTTCCAAGCAACCGCGATCTCTGCTTCTCGGAGGCGAAGAAGCGGCTAATTCGCGCACAGCTCAGTAGAGCGGCAGTGCAGCGCTCCGGAGCGCCGCTTCAAGCCGAAAGACGCCGGGAAGAGGCACTTTCCTCCGGATAGCTCCGGAGCCGCGCTTCTGCTTCTCTAGTCATCTCTAGCTTAGCGAAAAGCTTTCCCACTCCAGTTGGCAAGGGGAGAGCGTACCTGCACTGCACACTAACCGCGGTTTGCAAAGAAAGAGGATTTGCTGCACATTCCAAGGACACGGCTCTTTCCGAGGCAATCTGCAACCTGCTGTCAGATGGAAGTGCTCTCTGCCCTCTCCTGCCCAGCTCTAGGTACTAGCGGGCACTTGCCAGCCTGGCCGAGGCAAACCACCTCCAGAGATGTCACAGAGCATAAGTGGAGCACAGATGCTCAAAAGCAGCAAAGCTGAAGAGCCTGGCTCAGCTTCACTAGTGTGCAATTGACTGACTGCGAAAAACAAAGCAGCAGAGCACCGGGCTTCTGGGCGCTGTGAAGGCAATTGCCAAAACCAGGCAGCTGCTCCTTCCCAAGCACAGGCAGCTGCCTATGTTCTTGCTTGTCGACAAACTCACCGCTGCCCTTCTTTTCAGCAGCTGCCACCGTCTTCTGTGCATCTCGGAGCCTCTGGCGACGAGCAAGACTTGCCAAGGTGGGAGGCATCAGGACCAAGTCAAAACCCAGGCAAGTTGTCCTGGAACGCTTTCCATTCGCTTGCCGAGAGTGAATTCAACAGGCAGGAGAGCGGCAGCCACCGTCCTCCAGCAGTCGGAAGGCTTGGCACACAAGCCCGCTTCTTTGCGGCTTCGTTCTTCGCCTCTTCCAAGCAACCGCGATCTCTGCTTCTCGGAGGCGAAGAAGCGGCTAAGTCGCGCACAGCTCAGTAGAGCGGCAGCGCAGCGCTCCGGAGCGCCGCTTCAAGCCGAAAGACGCCGGGAAGCGGCACTTTCCTCCGGATAGCTCCGGAGCCGCGCTTCTGCTTCTCTAGTCATCTCTAGCTTAGCGAAAAGCTTTCCCACTCCAGTTGGCAAGGGGAGAGCGTACCTGCACTGCACACTAACCGTGGTTTGCAAAGAAAGAGGATTTGCTGCACATTCCAAGGACACGGCTCTTTCCGAGGCAATCTGCAACCTGCTGTCAGATGGAAGTGCTCTCTGCCCTCTCCTGCCCAGCTCTAGGTACTAGCGGGCACTTGCCAGCCTGGCCGAGGCAAACAACCTCCAGAGATGTCACAGAGCATAAGTGGAGCACAGATGCTCAAAAGCAGCAAAGCTGAAGAGCCTGGCTCAGCTTCACTAGTGTGCAATTGACTGACTGCGAAAAACAAAGCAGCAGAGCACCGGGCTTCTGGGCGCTGTGAAGGCAATTGCCAAAACCAGGCAGCTGCTCCTTCCCAAGCACAGGCAGCTGCCTATGTTCTTGCTTGTCGACAAACTCACCGCTGCCCTTCTTTTCAGCAGCTGCCACCGTCTTCGGTGCATCTCGGAGCCTCTGGCGACGAGCAAGACTTGCCAAGGTGGGAGGCATCAGGACCAAGTCAAAACCCAGGCAAGTTGTCCTGGAACGCTTTCCATTCGCTTGCCGAGAGTGAATTCAAGAGGCAGGAGAGCGGCAGCCACCGTCCTCCAGCAGTCGGAAGGCTTGGCACACAAGCCCGCTTCTTTGCGGCTTCGTTCTTCGCCTCTTCCAAGCAACCGCGATCTCTGCTTCTCGGAGGCGAAGAAGCGGCTAATTCGCGCACAGCTCAGTAGAGCGCCAGCGGAGCGCTCCGGAGCGCCGCTTCAAGCCGAAAGACGCCGGGAAGCGGCACTTTCCTCCGGATAGCTCCGGAGCCGCGCTTCTGCTTCTCTAGTCATCTCTAGCTTAGCGAAAAGCTTTCCCACTCCAGTTGGCAAGGGGAGAGCGTACCTGCACTGCACACTAACCGCGGTTTGCAAAGAAAGAGGATTTGCTGCACATTCCAAGGACACGGCTCTTTCCGAGGCAATCTGCAACCTGCTGTCAGATGGAAGTGCTCTCTGCCCTCTCCTGCCCAGCTCTAGGTACTAGCGGGCACTTGCCAGCCTGGGCGAGGCAAACCACCTCCAGAGATGTCACAGAGCATAAGTGGAGCACAGATGCTCAAAAGCAGCAAAGCTGAAGAGCCTGGCTCAGCTTCACTAGTGTGCAATTGACTGACTGCGAAAAACAAAGCAGCAGAGCACCGGGCTTCTGGGCGCTGTGAAGGCAATTGCCAAAACCAGGCAGCTGCTCCTTCCCAAGCACAGGCAGCTGCCTATGTTCTTGCTTGTCGACAAACTCACCGCTGCCCTTCTTTTCAGCAGCTGCCACCGTCTTCTGTGCATCTCGGAGCCTCTGGCGACGAGCAAGACTTGCCAAGGTGGGACGCATCCGGACCAAGTCAAAACCCAGGCAAGTTGTCCTGGAACGCTTTCCATTCGCTTGCCGAGAGTGAATTCAAGAGGCAGGAGAGCGGCAGCCACCGTCCTCCGGCAGTCGGAAGGCTTGGCACACAAGCCGGCTTCTTTGCGGCTTCGTTATTCGCCTCTTCCAAGCAACCGCGATCTCTGCTTCTCGGAGGCGAAGAAGCGGCTAATTCGCGCACAGCTCAGTAGAGCGGCAGCGCAGCGCTCCGGAGCGCCGCTTCAAGCCGAAAGACGCCGGGAAGCGGCACTTTCCTCCGGATAGCTCCGGAGCCGCGCTTCTGCTTCTCTAGTCATCTCTAGCTTAGCGAAAATCTTTCCCACTCCATTTGGCAAGGGGAGAGTGTACCTGCACTGCACACTAACCGCGGTTTGCAAAGAAAGAGGATTTGCTGCACATTCCAAGGACACGGCTCTCTCCGAGGCAATCTGCAACCTGCTGTCAGATGGAAGTGCTCTCTGCCCTCTCCTGCCCAGCTCTAGGTACTAGCGGGCACTTGCCAGCCTGGCCGAGGCAAACCACCTCCAGAGATGTCACAGAGCGTAAGTGGGGCACAGATGCTCAAAAGCAGCAAAGCTGAAGAGCCTGGCTCAGCTTCACTAGTGTGCAATTGACTGACTGCGAAAAACAAAGCAGCAGAGCACCGGGCTTCTGGGCGCTGTGAAGGCAATTGCCAAAACCAGGCAGCTGCTCCTTCCCAAGCACAGTCAGCTGCCTATGTTCTTGCTTGTCGACAAACTAACCGCTGCCTTTCTTTTCAGCAGCTGCCACCGTCTTCGGTGCATCTCGGAGCCTCTGGCGACGAGCAAGACTTGCCAAGGTGGGACGCATCAGGACCAAGTCAAAACCCAGGCAAGTTGTCCTGGAACGCTTTCCATTCGCTTGCCGAGAGTGAATTCAAGAGGCAGGAGAGCGGCAGCCACCGTCCTCTGGCAGTCGGAAGGCTTCGCACACAAGCCCGCTTCTTTGTGGCTTCGTTCTTCGCCTCTTCCAAGCAACCGCGATCTCTGCTTCTCAGAGGCGAAGAAGCGGCTAATTCGCGCACAGCTCAGTAGAGCGGCAGCGCAGCGCTCCGGAGCGCCGCTTCAAGCCGAAAGACGCCGGGAAGCGGCACTTTCCTCCGGATAGCTCCGGAGCCGCGCTTCTGCTTCTCTAGTCATCGCTATCTTAGCGAAAAGCTTTCCCACTCCAGTTGGCATGGGGAGAGCATACCTGCACTGCACACTAACCGCGGTTTGCAAAGAAAGAGGATTTGCTGCACATTCCAAGGACACGGCTCTTTCCGAGGCAATCTGCAACCTGCTGTCAGATGGAAGTGCTCTCTGCCCTCTCCTGCCCAGCTCTAGGTACTAGCGGGCACTTTCCAGCCTGGGCGAGGCAAACAACCTCGAGAGATGTCACAGAGCCTAAGTGGAGCACAGATGCTCAAAAGCAGCAAAGCTGAAGAGCCTGGCTCAGCTTCACTAGTGTGCAATTGACTGACTGCGAAAAACAAAGCAGCAGAGCACCGGGCTTCTGTGCGCTGTGAAGGCAATTGCCAAAACCAGGCAGCTGCTCCTTCCCAAGCACAGGCAGCTGCCTATGTTCTTGCTTGTCGACAAACTCACCGCTGCCCTTCTTTTCAGCAGCTGCCACCGTCTTCGGTGCATCTCGGAGCCTCTGGCGACGAGCAAGACTTGCCAAGGTGGGACGCATCAGGACCAAGTCAAAACCCAGGCAAGTTGTCCTGGAACGCTTTCCATTCGCTTGCCGAGAGTGAATTCAAGAGGCAGGAGAGCGGCAGCCACTGTCCTCTGGCAGTCGGAAGGCTTCACACACAAGCCCGCTTCTTTGCGGCTTCGTTCTTCGCCTCTTCTAAGCAACCGCGATCTCTGCTTCTCGGAGGCGAAGAAGCGGCTAATTCGCGCACAGCTCAGTAAAGCGGCAGCGCAGCGCTCCGGAGCGCCGCTTCAAGCCGAAAGACCCCGGGAAACGGCACTTTCCTCCGGATAGCTCCGGAGCCGCGCTTCTGCTTCTCTAGTCATCTCTAGCTTAGCGAAAATCTTTCCCACTCCATTTGGCAAGGGGAGAGAGTACCTGCACTGCACACTAACCGCGGTTTGCAAAGAAAGAGGATTTGCTGCACATTCCAAGGACACGGCTCTCTCCGAGGCAATCTGTAACCTGCTGTCAGATGGAAGTGCTCTCTGCCCTCTCCTGCCCAGCTCTAGGTACTAGCGGGCACTTGCCAGCCTGGCCGAGGCAAACCACCTCCAGAGATGTCACAGAGCGTAAGTGGGGCACAGATGCTCAAAAGCAGCAAAGCTGAAGAGCCTGGCTCAGCTTCACTAGTGTGCAATTGACTGACTGCGAAAAACAAAGCAGCAGAGCACCGGGCTTCTGGGCGCTGTGAAGGCAATTGCCAAAACCAGGCAGCTGCTCCTTCCCAAGCACAGGCAGCTGCCTATGTTCTTGCTTGTCGACAAACTCACCGCTGCCCTTCTTTTCAGCAGCTGCCACCGTCTTCGGTGCATCTCGGAGCCTCTGGCGACGAGCAAGACTTGCCAAGGTGGGACGCATCAGGACCAAGTCAAAACCCAGGCAAGTTGTCCTGGAACGCTTTCCATTCGCTTGCCGAGAGTGAATTCAAGAGGCAGGAGAGCGGCAGCCACCGTCCTCTGGCAGTCGGAAGGCTTCGCACACAAGCCCGCTTCTTTGTGGCTTCGTTCTTCGCCTCTTCCAAGCAACCGCGATCTCTGCTTCTCAGAGGCGAAGAAGCGGCTAATTCGCGCACAGCTCAGTAGAGCGGCAGCGCAGCGCTCCGGAGCGCCGCTTCAAGCCGAAAGACGCCGGGAAGCGGCACTTTCCTCCGGATAGCTCCGGAGCCGCGCTTCTGCTTCTCTAGTCATCGCTATCTTAGCGAAAAGCTTTCCCACTCCAGTTGGCATGGGGAGAGCATACCTGCACTGCACACTAACCGCGGTTTGCAAAGAAAGAGGATTTGCTGCACATTCCAAGGACACGGCTCTTTCCGAGGCAATCTGCAACCTGCTGTCAGATGGAAGTGCTCTCTGCCCTCTCCTGCCCAGCTCTAGGTACTAGCGGGCACTTTCCAGCCTGGGCGAGGCAAACAACCTCGAGAGATGTCACAGAGCCTAAGTGGAGCACAGATGCTCAAAAGCAGCAAAGCTGAAGAGCCTGGCTCAGCTTCACTAGTGTGCAATTGACTGACTGCGAAAAACAAAGCAGCAGAGCACCGGGCTTCTGGGCGCTGTGAAGGCAATTGCCAAAACCAGGCAGCTGCTCCTTCCCAAGCACAGGCAGCTGCCTATGTTCTTGCTTGTCGACAAACTCACCGCTGCCCTTCTTTTCAGCAGCTGCCACCGTCTTCGGTGCATCTCGGAGCCTCTGGCGACGAGCAAGACTTGCCAAGGTGGGAGGCATCAGGACCAAGTCAAAACCCAGGCAGGTTGTCCTGGAACGCTTTCCATTCGCTTGCCGAGAGTGAATTCAAGAGGCAGGAGAGCGGCAGCCACTGTCCTCCAGCAGTCGGAAGGCTTCGCACACAAGCCCGCTTCTTTGCGGCTTCGTTCTTCGCCTCTTCCAAGCAACCGCGATCTCTGCTTCTCGGAGGCGAAGAAGCGGCTAATTCGCGCACAGCTCAGTAAAGCGGCAACGGAGCGCTCCGGAGCGCCGCTTCAAGCCGAAAGACGCCGGGAAGCGGCACTTTCTTCCGGATAGCTCCGGAGCCGCGCTTCTGCTTCTCTAGTCATCTCTAGCTTAGCGAAAAGCTTTCCCACTCCATTTGGCAAGGGGAGAGCGTACCTGCACTGCACACTAACCGCGGTTTGCAAAGAAAGAGGATTTGCTGCACATTCCAAGGACACGGCTCTTTCCGAGGCAATCTGCAACCTGCTGTCAGATGGAAGTGCTCTCTGCCCTCTCCTGCCCAGCTCTAGGTACTAGCGGGCACTTGCCAGCCTGGCCGAGGCAAACCACCTCCAGAGATGTCACAGAGCGTAAGTGGAGCACAGATGCTCAAAAGCAGCAAAGCTGAAGAGCCTGGCTCAGCTTGACTAGTGTGCAATTGACTGACTGCGAAAAACAAAGCAGCAGAGCACCGGGCTTCTGGGCGCTGTGAAGGCAATTGCCAAAACCAGGCAGCTGCTCCTTCCCAAGCACAGGCAGCTGCCTATGTTCTTGCTTGTCGACAAACTCACCGCTGCCCTTCTTTTCAGCAGCTGCCACCGTCTTCGGTGCATCTCGGAGCCTCTGGCGACGAGCAAGACTTGCCAAGGTGGGACGCATCAGGACCAAGTCAAAACCCAGGCAAGTTGTCCTGGAACGCTTTCCATTCGCTTGCCGAGAGTGAATTCAACAGGCAGGAGAGCGGCAGCCACTGTCCTCCGGCAGTCTGAAGGCTTCACACACAAGCCCGCTTCTTTGCGGCTTCGTTCTTCGCCTCTTCCAAGCAACCGCGATCTCTGCTTCTCGGAGGCGAAGAAGCGGCTAATTCGCGCACAGCTCAGTAGAGCGGCAGCGCAGCGCTCCGGAGCGCCGCTTCAAGCCGAAAGACGCCGGGAAGCGGCACTTTCCTCCGGATAGCTCCGGAGCCGCGCTTCTGCTTCTCTAGTCATCTCTAGCTTAGCGAAAACCTTTCCCACTCCATTTGGCAAGGGGAGAGTGTACCTGCACTGCACACTAACCGCGGTTTGCAAAGAAAGAGGATTTGCTGCACATTCCAAGGACACGGCTCTTTCCGAGGCAATCTGCAACCTGCTGTCAGATGGAAGTGCTCTCTGCCCTCTCCTGCCCAGCTCTAGGTACTAGCGGGCACTTTCCAGCCTGGGCGAGGCAAACAACCTCCAGAGATGTCACAGAGCCTAAGTGGAGCACAGATGCTCAAAAGCAGCAAAGCTGAAGAGCCTGGCTCAGCTTCACTAGTGTGCAATTGACTGACTGCGAAAAACAAAGCAGCAGAGCACCGGGCTTCTGGGCGCTGTGAAGGCAATTGCCAAAACCAGGCAGCTGCTCCTTCCCAAGCACAGGCAGCTGCCTATGTTCTTGCTTGTCGACAAACTCACCGCTGCCCTTCTTTTCAGCAGCTGCCACCGTCTTCGGTGCATCTCGGAGCCTCTGGCGACGAGCAAGACTTGCCAAGGTGGGACGCATCAGGACCAAGTCAAAACCCAGGCAAGTTGTCCTGGAACGCTTTCCATTCGCTTGCCGAGAGTGAATTCAAGAGGCAGGAGAGCGGCAGCCACTGTCCTCTGGCAGTCGGAAGGCTTCACACACAAGCCCGCTTCTTTGCGGCTTCGTTCTTCGCCTCTTCTAAGCAACCGCGATCTCTGCTTCTCGGAGGCGAAGAAGCGGCTAATTCGCGCACAGCTCAGTAAAGCGGCAGCGCAGCGCTCCGGAGCGCCGCTTCAAGCCGAAAGACGCCGGGAAGCGGCACTTTCCTCCGGATAGCTCCGGAGCCGCGCTTCTGCTTCTCTAGTCATCTCTAGCTTAGCGAAAAGCTTTCCCACTCCAGTTGGCAAGGGGAGAGCGGACCTGCACTGCACACTAACCGCGGTTTGCAAAGAAAGAGGATTTGCTGCACATTCCAAGGACACGGCTCTCTCCGAGGCAATCTGCAACCTGCTGTCAGATGGAAGTGCTCTCTGCCCTCTCCTGCCCAGCTCTAGGTACTAGCGGGCACTTGCCAGCCTGGCCGAGGCAAACAACCTCCAGAGATGTCACAGAGCGTAAGTGGGGCACAGATGCTCAAAAGCAGCAAAGCTGAAGAGCCTGGCTCAGCTTCACTAGTGTGCAATTGACTGACTGCGAAAAACAAAGCAGCAGAGCACCGGGCTTCTGGGCGCTGTGAAGGCAATTGCCAAAACCAGGCAGCTGCTCCTTCCCAAGCACAGTCAGCTGCCTATGTTCTTGCTTGTCGACAAACTAACCGCTGCCTTTCTTTTCAGCAGCTGCCACCGTCTTCGGTGCATCTCGGAGCCTCTGGCGACGAGCAAGACTTGCCAAGGTGGGACGCATCAGGACCAAGTCAAAACCCAGGCAAGTTGTCCTGGAACGCTTTCCATTCGCTTGCCGAGAGTGAATTCAAGAGGCAGGAGAGCGGCAGCCACTGTCCTCCGGCAGTCTGAAGGCTTCACACACAAGCCCGCTTCTTTGCGGCTTCGTTCTTCGCCTCTTCTAAGCAACCGCGATCTCTGCTTCTCGGAGGCGAAGAAGCGGCTAATTCGCGCACAGCTCAGTAAAGCGGCAGCGCAGCGCTCCGGAGCGCCGCTTCAAGCCGAAAGACCCCGGGAAACGGCACTTTCCTCCGGATAGCTCCGGAGCCGCGCTTCTGCTTCTCTAGTCATCTCTAGCTTAGCGAAAATCTTTCCCACTCCATTTGGCAAGGGGAGAGTGTACCTGCACTGCACACTAACCGCGGTTTGCAAAGAAAGAGGATTTGCTGCACATTCCAAGGACACGGCTCTCTCCGAGGCAATCTGCAACCTGCTGTCAGATGGAAGTGCTCTCTGCCCTCTCCTGCCCAGCTCTAGGTACTAGCGGGCACTTGCCAGCCTGGCCGAGGCAAACCACCTCCAGAGATGTCACAGAGCGTAAGTGGGGCACAGATGCTCAAAAGCAGCAAAGCTGAAGAGCCTGGCTCAGCTTCACTAGTGTGCAATTGACTGACTGCGAAAAACAAAGCAGCAGAGCACCGGGCTTCTGGGCGCTGTGAAGGCAATTGCCAAAACCAGGCAGCTGCTCCTTCCCAAGCACAGTCAGCTGCCTATGTTCTTGCTTGTCGACAAACTAACCGCTGCCTTTCTTTTCAGCAGCTGCCACCGTCTTCGGTGCATCTCGGAGCCTCTGGCGACGAGCAAGACTTGCCAAGGTGGGACGCATCAGGACCAAGTCAAAACCCAGGCAAGTTGTCCTGGAACGCTTTCCATTCGCTTGCCGAGAGTGAATTCAAGAGGCAGGAGAGCGGCAGCCACCGTCCTCTGGCAGTCGGAAGGCTTCGCACACAAGCCCGCTTCTTTGTGGCTTCGTTCTTCGCCTCTTCCAAGCAACCGCGATCTCTGCTTCTCAGAGGCGAAGAAGCGGCTAATTCGCGCACAGCTCAGTAGAGCGGCAGCGCAGCGCTCCGGAGCGCCGCTTCAAGCCGAAAGACGCCGGGAAGCGGCACTTTCCTCCGGATAGCTCCGGAGCCGCGCTTCTGCTTCTCTAGTCATCGCTATCTTAGCGAAAAGCTTTCCCACTCCAGTTGGCATGGGGAGAGCATACCTGCACTGCACACTAACCGCGGTTTGCAAAGAAAGAGGATTTGCTGCACATTCCAAGGACACGGCTCTTTCCGAGGCAATCTGCAACCTGCTGTCAGATGGAAGTGCTCTCTGCCCTCTCCTGCCCAGCTCTAGGTACTAGCGGGCACTTTCCAGCCTGGGCGAGGCAAACAACCTCGAGAGATGTCACAGAGCCTAAGTGGAGCACAGATGCTCAAAAGCAGCAAAGCTGAAGAGCCTGGCTCAGCTTCACTAGTGTGCAATTGACTGACTGCGAAAAACAAAGCAGCAGAGCACCGGGCTTCTGGGCGCTGTGAAGGCAATTGCCAAAACCAGGCAGCTGCTCCTTCCCAAGCACAGGCAGCTGCCTATGTTCTTGCTTGTCGACAAACTCACCGCTGCCCTTCTTTTCAGCAGCTGCCACCGTCTTCGGTGCATCTCGGAGCCTCTGGCGACGAGCAAGACTTGCCAAGGTGGGAGGCATCAGGACCAAGTCAAAACCCAGGCAGGTTGTCCTGGAACGCTTTCCATTCGCTTGCCGAGAGTGAATTCAAGAGGCAGGAGAGCGGCAGACACCGTCCTCCAGCAGTCGGAAGGCTTCGCACACAAGCCCGCTTCTTTGCGGCTTCGTTCTTCGCCTCTTCCAAGCAACCGCGATCTCTGCTTCTCGGAGGCGAAGAAGCGGCTAATTCGCGCACAGCTCAGTAAAGCGGCAGCGGAGCGCTCCGGAGCGCCGCTTCAAGCCGAAAGACGCCGGGAAGCGGCACTTTCCTCCGGATAGCTCCGGAGCCGCGCTTCTGCTTCTCTAGTCATCTCTAGCTTAGCGAAAAGCTTTCCCACTCCATTTGGCAAGGGGAGAGCGTACCTGCACTGCACACTAAGTGCGGTTGGCAAAGAAAGAGGATTTGCTGCACATTCCAAGGACACGGCTCTTTCCGAGGCAATCTGCAACCTGCTGTCAGATGGAAGTGCTCTCTGCCCTCTCCTGCCCAGCTCTAGGTACTAGCGGGCACTTTCCAGCCTGGGCGAGGCAAACCACCTCCAGAGATGTCACAGAGCGTAAGTGGGGCACAGATGCTCAAAAGCAGCAAAGCTGAAGAGCCTGGCTCAGCTTCACTAGTGTGCAATTGACTGACTGCGAAAAACAAAGCAGCAGAGCACCGGGCTTCTGGGCGCTGTGAAGGCAATTGCCAAAACCAGGCAGCTGCTCCTTCCCAAGCACAGGCAGCTGCCTATGTTCTTGCTTGTCGACAAACTCACCGCTGCCCTTCTTTTCAGCAGCTGCCACCGTCTTCGGTGCATCTCGGAGCCTCTGGCGACGAGCAAGACTTGCCAAGGTGGGAGGCATCAGGACCAAGTCAAAACCCAGGCAAGTTGTCCTGGAACGCTTTCCATTCGCTTGCCGAGAGTGAATTCAAGAGGCAGGAGAGCGGCATCCACTGTCCTCCGGCAGTCTGAAGGCTTCACACACAAGCCCGCTTCTTTGCGGCTTCGTTCTTTGCCTCTTCTAAGCAACCGCGATCTCTGCTTCTCGGAGGCGAAGAAGCGGCTAATTCGCGCACAGCTCAGTAAAGCGGCAGCGGAGCGCTCCGGAGCGCCGCTTCAAGCCGAAAGACCCCGGGAAACGGCACTTTCCTCCGGATAGCTCCGGAGCCGCGCTTCTGCTTCTCTAGTCATCTCTAGCTTAGCGAAAAGCTTTCCCACTCCATTTGGCAAGGGGAGAGTGTACCTGCACTGCACACTAACCGCGGTTTGCAAAGAAAGAGGATTTGCTGCACATTCCAAGGACACGGCTCTTTCCGAGGCAATCTGCAACCTGCTGTCAGATGGAAGTGCTCTCTGCCCTCTCCTGCCCAGCTCTAGGTACTAGCGGGCACTTGCCAGCCTGGCCGAGGCAAACCACCTCCAGAGATGTCACAGAGCGTAAGTGGAGCACAGATGCTCAAAAGCAGCAAAGCTGAAGAGCCTGGCTCAGCTTGACTAGTGTGCAATTGACTGACTGCGAAAAACAAAGCAGCAGAGCACCGGGCTTCTGGGCGCTGTGAAGGCAATTGCCAAAACCAGGCAGCTGCTCCTTCCCAAGCACAGGCAGCTGCCTATGTTCTTGCTTGTCGACAAACTCACCGCTGCCCTTCTTTTCAGCAGCTGCCACCGTCTTCGGTGCATCTCGGAGCCTCTGGCGACGAGCAAGACTTGCCAAGGTGGGACGCATCAGGACCAAGTCAAAACCCAGGCAAGTTGTCCTGGAACGCTTTCCATTCGCTTGCCGAGAGTGAATTCAACAGGCAGGAGAGCGGCAGCCACTGTCCTCCGGCAGTCTGAAGGCTTCACACACAAGCCCGCTTCTTTGCGGCTTCGTTCTTCGCCTCTTCCAAGCAACCGCGATCTCTGCTTCTCGGAGGCGAAGAAGCGGCTAATTCGCGCACAGCTCAGTAGAGCGGCAGCGCAGCGCTCCGGAGCGCCGCTTCAAGCCGAAAGACGCCGGGAAGCGGCACTTTCCTCCGGATAGCTCCGGAGCCGCGCTTCTGCTTCTCTAGTCATCTCTAGCTTAGCGAAAACCTTTCCCACTCCATTTGGCAAGGGGAGAGTGTACCTGCACTGCACACTAACCGCGGTTTGCAAAGAAAGAGGATTTGCTGCACATTCCAAGGACACGGCTCTTTCCGAGGCAATCTGCAACCTGCTGTCAGATGGAAGTGCTCTCTGCCCTCTCCTGCCCAGCTCTAGGTACTAGCGGGCACTTGCCAGCCTGGCCGAGGCAAACAACCTCCAGAGATGTCACAGAGCCTAAGTGGAGCACAGATGCTCAAAAGCAGCAAAGCTGAAGAGCCTGGCTCAGCTTCACTAGTGTGCAATTGACTGACTGCGAAAAACAAAGCAGCAGAGCACCGGGCTTCTGGGCGCTGTGAAGGCAATTGCCAAAACCAGGCAGCTGCTCCTTCCCAAGCACAGGCAGCTGCCTATGTTCTTGCTTGTCGACAAACTCACCGCTGCCCTTCTTTTCAGCAGCTGCCACCGTCTTCGGTGCATCTCGGAGCCTCTGGCGACGAGCAAGACTTGCCAAGGTGGGACGCATCAGGACCAAGTCAAAACCCAGGCAAGTTGTCCTGGAACGCTTTCCATTCGCTTGCCGAGAGTGAATTCAAGAGGCAGGAGAGCGGCAGCCACTGTCCTCTGGCAGTCGGAAGGCTTCACACACAAGCCCGCTTCTTTGCGGCTTCGTTCTTCGCCTCTTCTAAGCAACCGCGATCTCTGCTTCTCGGAGGCGAAGAAGCGGCTAATTCGCGCACAGCTCAGTAAAGCGGCAGCGCAGCGCTCCGGAGCGCCGCTTCAAGCCGAAAGACGCCGGGAAGCGGCACTTTCCTCCGGATAGCTCCGGAGCCGCGCTTCTGCTTCTCTAGTCATCTCTAGCTTAGCGAAAAGCTTTCCCACTCCAGTTGGCAAGGGGAGAGCGGACCTGCACTGCACACTAACCGCGGTTTGCAAAGAAAGAGGATTTGCTGCACATTCCAAGGACACGGCTCTCTCCGAGGCAATCTGCAACCTGCTGTCAGATGGAAGTGCTCTCTGCCCTCTCCTGCCCAGCTCTAGGTACTAGCGGGCACTTGCCAGCCTGGCCGAGGCAAACAACCTCCAGAGATGTCACAGAGCGTAAGTGGGGCACAGATGCTCAAAAGCAGCAAAGCTGAAGAGCCTGGCTCAGCTTCACTAGTGTGCAATTGACTGACTGCGAAAAACAAAGCAGCAGAGCACCGGGCTTCTGGGCGCTGTGAAGGCAATTGCCAAAACCAGGCAGCTGCTCCTTCCCAAGCACAGTCAGCTGCCTATGTTCTTGCTTGTCGACAAACTAACCGCTGCCTTTCTTTTCAGCAGCTGCCACCGTCTTCGGTGCATCTCGGAGCCTCTGGCGACGAGCAAGACTTGCCAAGGTGGGACGCATCAGGACCAAGTCAAAACCCAGGCAAGTTGTCCTGGAACGCTTTCCATTCGCTTGCCGAGAGTGAATTCAAGAGGCAGGAGAGCGGCAGCCACTGTCCTCCGGCAGTCTGAAGGCTTCACACACAAGCCCGCTTCTTTGCGGCTTCGTTCTTCGCCTCTTCTAAGCAACCGCGATCTCTGCTTCTCGGAGGCGAAGAAGCGGCTAATTCGCGCACAGCTCAGTAAAGCGGCAGCGCAGCGCTCCGGAGCGCCGCTTCAAGCCGAAAGACCCCGGGAAACGGCACTTTCCTCCGGATAGCTCCGGAGCCGCGCTTCTGCTTCTCTAGTCATCTCTAGCTTAGCGAAAATCTTTCCCACTCCATTTGGCAAGGGGAGAGTGTACCTGCACTGCACACTAACCGCGGTTTGCAAAGAAAGAGGATTTGCTGCACATTCCAAGGACACGGCTCTCTCCGAGGCAATCTGCAACCTGCTGTCAGATGGAAGTGCTCTCTGCCCTCTCCTGCCCAGCTCTAGGTACTAGCGGGCACTTGCCAGCCTGGCCGAGGCAAACCACCTCCAGAGATGTCACAGAGCGTAAGTGGGGCACAGATGCTCAAAAGCAGCAAAGCTGAAGAGCCTGGCTCAGCTTCACTAGTGTGCAATTGACTGACTGCGAAAAACAAAGCAGCAGAGCACCGGGCTTCTGGGCGCTGTGAAGGCAATTGCCAAAACCAGGCAGCTGCTCCTTCCCAAGCACAGTCAGCTGCCTATGTTCTTGCTTGTCGACAAACTAACCGCTGCCTTTCTTTTCAGCAGCTGCCACCGTCTTCGGTGCATCTCGGAGCCTCTGGCGACGAGCAAGACTTGCCAAGGTGGGACGCATCAGGACCAAGTCAAAACCCAGGCAAGTTGTCCTGGAACGCTTTCCATTCGCTTGCCGAGAGTGAATTCAAGAGGCAGGAGAGCGGCAGCCACCGTCCTCTGGCAGTCGGAAGGCTTCGCACACAAGCCCGCTTCTTTGTGGCTTCGTTCTTCGCCTCTTCCAAGCAACCGCGATCTCTGCTTCTCAGAGGCGAAGAAGCGGCTAATTCGCGCACAGCTCAGTAGAGCGGCAGCGCAGCGCTCCGGAGCGCCGCTTCAAGCCGAAAGACGCCGGGAAGCGGCACTTTCCTCCGGATAGCTCCGGAGCCGCGCTTCTGCTTCTCTAGTCATCGCTATCTTAGCGAAAAGCTTTCCCACTCCAGTTGGCATGGGGAGAGCATACCTGCACTGCACACTAACCGCGGTTTGCAAAGAAAGAGGATTTGCTGCACATTCCAAGGACACGGCTCTTTCCGAGGCAATCTGCAACCTGCTGTCAGATGGAAGTGCTCTCTGCCCTCTCCTGCCCAGCTCTAGGTACTAGCGGGCACTTTCCAGCCTGGGCGAGGCAAACAACCTCGAGAGATGTCACAGAGCCTAAGTGGAGCACAGATGCTCAAAAGCAGCAAAGCTGAAGAGCCTGGCTCAGCTTCACTAGTGTGCAATTGACTGACTGCGAAAAACAAAGCAGCAGAGCACCGGGCTTCTGGGCGCTGTGAAGGCAATTGCCAAAACCAGGCAGCTGCTCCTTCCCAAGCACAGGCAGCTGCCTATGTTCTTGCTTGTCGACAAACTCACCGCTGCCCTTCTTTTCAGCAGCTGCCACCGTCTTCGGTGCATCTCGGAGCCTCTGGCGACGAGCAAGACTTGCCAAGGTGGGAGGCATCAGGACCAAGTCAAAACCCAGGCAGGTTGTCCTGGAACGCTTTCCATTCGCTTGCCGAGAGTGAATTCAAGAGGCAGGAGAGCGGCAGACACCGTCCTCCAGCAGTCGGAAGGCTTCGCACACAAGCCCGCTTCTTTGCGGCTTCGTTCTTCGCCTCTTCCAAGCAACCGCGATCTCTGCTTCTCGGAGGCGAAGAAGCGGCTAATTCGCGCACAGCTCAGTAGAGCGGCAGCGCAGCGCTCCGGAGCGCCGCTTCAAGCCGAAAGACGCCGGGAAGCGGCACTTTCCTCCGGATAGCTCCGGAGCCGCGCTTCTGCTTCTCTAGTCATCTCTAGCTTAGCGAAAAGCTTTCCCACTCCATTTGGCAAGGGGAGAGCGTACCTGCACTGCACACTAAGTGCGGTTGGCAAAGAAAGAGGATTTGCTGCACATTCCAAGGACACGGCTCTTTCCGAGGCAATCTGCAACCTGCTGTCAGATGGAAGTGCTCTCTGCCCTCTCCTGCCCAGCTCTAGGTACTAGCGGGCACTTTCCAGCCTGGGCGAGGCAAACCACCTCCAGAGATGTCACAGAGCGTAAGTGGGGCACAGATGCTCAAAAGCAGCAAAGCTGAAGAGCCTGGCTCAGCTTCACTAGTGTGCAATTGACTGACTGCGAAAAACAAAGCAGCAGAGCACCGGGCTTCTGGGCGCTGTGAAGGCAATTGCCAAAACCAGGCAGCTGCTCCTTCCCAAGCACAGGCAGCTGCCTATGTTCTTGCTTGTCGACAAACTCACCGCTGCCCTTCTTTTCAGCAGCTGCCACCGTCTTCGGTGCATCTCGGAGCCTCTGGCGACGAGCAAGACTTGCCAAGGTGGGAGGCATCAGGACCAAGTCAAAACCCAGGCAAGTTGTCCTGGAACGCTTTCCATTCGCTTGCCGAGAGTGAATTCAAGAGGCAGGAGAGCGGCATCCACTGTCCTCCGGCAGTCTGAAGGCTTCACACACAAGCCCGCTTCTTTGCGGCTTCGTTCTACGCCTCTTCCAAGCAACCGCGATCTCTGCTTCTCGGAGGCGCAGAAGCGGCTAATTCGCGCACAGCTCAGTAGAGCGGCAGCGCAGCGCTCCGGAGCGCCGCTTCAAGCCGAAAGACGCCGGGAAGCGGCACTTTCCTCCGGATAGCTCCGGAGCCGCGCTTCTGCTTCTCTAGTCATCTCTAGCTTAGCGAAAAGCTTTCCCACTCCATTTGGCAAGGGGAGAGTGTACCTGCACTGCACACTAACCGCGGTTTGCAAAGAAAGAGGATTTGCTGCACATTCCAAGGACACGGCTCTTTCCGAGGCAATCTGCAACCTGCTGTCAGATGGAAGTGCTCTCTGCCCTCTCCTGCCCAGCTCTAGGTACTAGCGGGCACTTTCCAGCCTGGGCGAGGCAAACAACCTCCAGAGATGTCACAGAGCCTAAGTGGAGCACAGATGCTCAAAAGCAGCAAAGCTGAAGAGCCTGGCTCAGCTTCACTAGTGTGCAATTGACTGACTGCGAAAAACAAAGCAGCAGAGCACCGGGCTTCTGGGCGCTGTGAAGGCAATTGCCAAAACCAGGCAGCTGCTCCTTCCCAAGCACAGGCAGCTGCCTATGTTCTTGCTTGTCGACAAACTCACCGCTGCCCTTCTTTTCAGCAGCTGCCACCGTCTTCTGTGCATCTCGGAGCCTCTGGCGACGAGCAAGACTTGCCAAGGTGGGACGCATCAGGACCAAGTCAAAACCCAGGCAAGTTGTCCTGGAACGCTTTCCATTCGCTTGCCGAGAGTGAATTCAAGAGGCAGGAGAGCGGCAGCCACTGTCCTCTGGCAGTCGGAAGGCTTCACACACAAGCCCGCTTCTTTGCGGCTTCGTTCTTCGCCTCTTCTAAGCAACCGCGATCTCTGCTTCTCGGAGGCGAAGAAGCGGCTAATTCGCGCACAGCTCAGTAAAGCGGCAGCGCAGCGCTCCGGAGCGCCGCTTCAAGCCGAAAGACCCCGGGAAACGGCACTTTCCTCCGGATAGCTCCGGAGCCGCGCTTCTGCTTCTCTAGTCATCTCTAGCTTAGCGAAAATCTTTCCCACTCCATTTGGCAAGGGGAGAGTGTACCTGCACTGCACACTAACCGCGGTTTGCAAAGAAAGAGGATTTGCTGCACATTCCAAGGACACGGCTCTCTCCGAGGCAATCTGCAACCTGCTGTCAGATGGAAGTGCTCTCTGCCCTCTCCTGCCCAGCTCTAGGTACTAGCGGGCACTTGCCAGCCTGGCCGAGGCAAACAACCTCCAGAGATGTCACAGAGCGTAAGTGGGGCACAGATGCTCAAAAGCAGCAAAGCTGAAGAGCCTGGCTCAGCTTCACTAGTGTGCAATTGACTGACTGCGAAAAACAAAGCAGCAGAGCACCGGGCTTCTGGGCGCTGTGAAGGCAATTGCCAAAACCAGGCAGCTGCTCCTTCCCAAGCACAGTCAGCTGCCTATGTTCTTGCTTGTCGACAAACTAACCGCTGCCTTTCTTTTCAGCAGCTGCCACCGTCTTCGGTGCATCTCGGAGCCTCTGGCGACGAGCAAGACTTGCCAAGGTGGGACGCATCAGGACCAAGTCAAAACCCAGGCAAGTTGTCCTGGAACGCTTTCCATTCGCTTGCCGAGAGTGAATTCAAGAGGCAGGAGAGCGGCAGCCACTGTCCTCTGGCAGTCGGAAGGCTTCACACACAAGCCCGCTTCTTTGCGGCTTCGTTCTTCGCCTCTTCTAAGCAACCGCGATCTCTGCTTCTCGGAGGCGAAGAAGCGGCTAATTCGCGCACAGCTCAGTAAAGCGGCAGCGCAGCGCTCCGGAGCGCCGCTTCAAGCCGAAAGACCCCGGGAAACGGCACTTTCCTCCGGATAGCTCCGGAGCCGCGCTTCTGCTTCTCTAGTCATCTCTAGCTTAGCGAAAATCTTTCCCACTCCATTTGGCAAGGGGAGAGTGTACCTGCACTGCACACTAACCGCGGTTTGCAAAGAAAGAGGATTTGCTGCACATTCCAAGGACACGGCTCTCTCCGAGGCAATCTGCAACCTGCTGTCAGATGGAAGTGCTCTCTGCCCTCTCCTGCCCAGCTCTAGGTACTAGCGGGCACTTGCCAGCCTGGCCGAGGCAAACCACCTCCAGAGATGTCACAGAGCGTAAGTGGGGCACAGATGCTCAAAAGCAGCAAAGCTGAAGAGCCTGGCTCAGCTTCACTAGTGTGCAATTGACTGACTGCGAAAAACAAAGCAGCAGAGCACCGGGCTTCTGGGCGCTGTGAAGGCAATTGCCAAAACCAGGCAGCTGCTCCTTCCCAAGCACAGTCAGCTGCCTATGTTCTTGCTTGTCGACAAACTAACCGCTGCCTTTCTTTTCAGCAGCTGCCACCGTCTTCGGTGCATCTCGGAGCCTCTGGCGACGAGCAAGACTTGCCAAGGTGGGACGCATCAGGACCAAGTCAAAACCCAGGCAAGTTGTCCTGGAACGCTTTCCATTCGCTTGCCGAGAGTGAATTCAAGAGGCAGGAGAGCGGCAGCCACCGTCCTCTGGCAGTCGGAAGGCTTCGCACACAAGCCCGCTTCTTTGTGGCTTCGTTCTTCGCCTCTTCCAAGCAACCGCGATCTCTGCTTCTCAGAGGCGAAGAAGCGGCTAATTCGCGCACAGCTCAGTAGAGCGGCAGCGCAGCGCTCCGGAGCGCCGCTTCAAGCCGAAAGACGCCGGGAAGCGGCACTTTCCTCCGGATAGCTCCGGAGCCGCGCTTCTGCTTCTCTAGTCATCGCTATCTTAGCGAAAAGCTTTCCCACTCCAGTTGGCATGGGGAGAGCATACCTGCACTGCACACTAACCGCGGTTTGCAAAGAAAGAGGATTTGCTGCACATTCCAAGGACACGGCTCTTTCCGAGGCAATCTGCAACCTGCTGTCAGATGGAAGTGCTCTCTGCCCTCTCCTGCCCAGCTCTAGGTACTAGCGGGCACTTTCCAGCCTGGGCGAGGCAAACAACCTCGAGAGATGTCACAGTGCCTAAGTGGAGCACAGATGCTCAAAAGCAGCAAAGCTGAAGAGCCTGGCTCAGCTTCACTAGTGTGCAATTGACTGACTGCGAAAAACAAAGCAGCAGAGCACCGGGCTTCTGGGCGCTGTGAAGGCAATTGCCAAAACCAGGCAGCTGCTCCTTCCCAAGCACAGGCAGCTGCCTATGTTCTTGCTTGTCGACAAACTCACCGCTGCCCTTCTTTTCAGCAGCTGCCACCGTCTTCGGTGCATCTCGGAGCCTCTGGCGACGAGCAAGACTTGCCAAGGTGGGAGGCATCAGGACCAAGTCAAAACCCAGGCAGGTTGTCCTGGAACGCTTTCCATTCGCTTGCCGAGAGTGAATTCAAGAGGCAGGAGAGCGGCAGCCACCGTCCTCCAGCAGTCGGAAGGCTTCGCACACAAGCCCGCTTCTTTGCGGCTTCGTTCTTCGCCTCTTCCAAGCAACCGCGATCTCTGCTTCTCGGAGGCGAAGAAGCGGCTAATTCGCGCACAGCTCAGTAAAGCGGCAACGGAGCGCTCCGGAGCGCCGCTTCAAGCCGAAAGACGCCGGGAAACGGCACTTTCTTCCGGATAGCTCCGGAGCCGCGCTTCTGCTTCTCTAGTCATCTCTAGCTTAGCGAAAAGCTTTCCCACTCCATTTGGCAAGGGGAGAGCGTACCTGCACTGCACACTAAGTGCGGTTGGCAAAGAAAGAGGATTTGCTGCACATTCCAAGGACACGGCTCTTTCCGAGGCAATCTGCAACCTGCTGTCAGATGGAAGTGCTCTCTGCCCTCTCCTGCCCAGCTCTAGGTACTAGCGGGCACTTTCCAGCCTGGCCGAGGCAAACAACCTCCAGAGATGTCACAGAGCATAAGTGGAGCACAGATGCTCAAAAGCAGCAAAGCTGAAGAGCCTGGCTCAGCTTCACTAGTGTGCAATTGACTGACTGTGAAAAACAAAGCAGCAGAGCACCGGGCTTCTGGGCGCTGTGAAGGCAATTGCCAAAACCAGGCAGCTGCTCCTTCCCAAGCACAGGCAGCTGCCCATGTTCTTGCTTGTCGACAAACTCACCGCTGCCCTTCTTTTCAGCAGCTGCCACCGTCTTCGGTGCATCTCGGAGCCTCTGGCGACGAGCAAGACTTGCCAAGGTGGGACACATCAGGACCAAGTAAAAACCCAGGCAAGTTGTCCTGGAACGCTTTCCATTCCCTTGCCGAGAGTGAATTCAAGAGGCAGGAGAGCGGCATCCACTGTCCTCCGGCAGTCGGAAGGCTTCACACACAAGCCCGCTTCTTTGCGGCTTCGTTCTTCGCCTCTTCTAAGCAACCGCGATCTCTGCTTCTCGGAGGCGAAGAAGCGGCTAATTCGCGCACAGCTCAGTAAAGCGGCAGCGGAGCGCTCCGGAGCGCCGCTTCAAGCCGAAAGACCCCGGGAAACGGCACTTTCCTCCGGATAGCTCCGGAGCCGCGCTTCTGCTTCTCTAGTCATCTCTAGCTTAGCGAAAATCTTTCCCACTCCATTTGGCAAGGGGAGAGTGTACCTGCACTGCACACTAACCGCGGTTTGCAAAGAAAGAGGATTTGCTGCACATTCCAAGGACACGGCTGTTTCCGAGGCAATCTGCAACCTGCTGTCAGATGGAAGTGCTCTCTGCCCTCTCCTGCACAGCTCTAGGTACTAGCGGGCACTTTCCAGCCTGGGCGAGGCAAACAACCTCCAGAGATGTCACAGAGCATAAGTGGAGCACAGATGCTCAAAAGCAGCAAAGCTGAAGAGCCTGGCTCAGCTTCACTAGTGTGCAATTGACTGACTGTGAAAAACAAAGCAGCAGAGCACCGGGCTTCTGGGCGCTGTGAAGGCAATTGCCAAAACCAGGCAGCTGCTCCTTCCCAAGCACAGGCAGCTGCCTATGTTCTTGCTTGTCGACAAACTCACCGCTGCCCTTCTTTTCAGCAGCTGCCACCGTCTTCTGTGCATCTCGCAGCCTCTGGCGACGAGCAAGACTTGCCAAGGTGGGACGCATCAGGACCAAGTCAAAACCCAGGCAAGTTGTCCTGGAACGCTTTCCATTCGCTTGCCGAGAGTGAATTCAAGAGGCAGGAGAGCGGCAGCCACTGTCCCCCGGCAGTCGGAAGGCTTCACACACAAGCCCGCTTCTTTGCGGCTTCGTTCTTCGCCTCTTCCAAGCAACCGCGATCTCTGCTTCTCGGAGGCGAAGAAGCGGCTAATTCGCGCACAGCTCAGTAAAGCGGCAGCGGAGCGCTCCGGAGCGCCGCTTCAAGCCGAAAGACGCCGGGAAACGGCACTTTCCTCCGGATAGCTCCGGAGCCGCGCTTCTGCTTCTCTAGTCATCTCTAGCTTAGCGAAAAGCTTTCCCACTCCAGTTGGCAAGGGGAGAGCGTACCTGCACTGCACACTAACCGCGGTTTGCAAAGAAAGAGGATTTGCTGCACATTCCAAGGACACGGCTCTTTCCGAGGCAATCTGCAACCTGCTGTCAGATGGAAGTGCTCTCTGCCCTCTCCTGCCCAGCTCTAGGTACTAGCGGGCACTTTCCAGCCTGGGCGAGGCAAACAACCTCCAGAGATGTCACAGAGCATAAGTGGAGCACAGATGCTCAAAAGCAGCAAAGCTGAAGAGCCTGGCTCAGCTTCACTAGTGTGCAATTGACTGACTGTGAAAAACAAAGCAGCAGAGCACCGGGCTTCTGGGCGCTGTGAAGGCAATTGCCAAAACCAGGCAGCTGCTCCTTCCCAAGCACAGGCAGCTGCCCATGTTCTTGCTTGTCGACAAACTCACCGCTGCCCTTCTTTTCAGCAGCTGCCACCGTCTTCGGTGCATCTCGGAGCCTCTGGCGACGAGCAAGACTTGCCAAGGTGGGACACATCAGGACCAAGTAAAAACCCAGGCAAGTTGTCCTGGAACGCTTTCCATTCCCTTGCCGAGAGTGAATTCAAGAGGCAGGAGAGCGGCATCCACTGTCCTCCGGCAGTCGGAAGGCTTCACACACAAGCCCGCTTCTTTGCGGCTTCGTTCTTCGCCTCTTCTAAGCAACCGCGATCTCTGCTTCTCGGAGGCGAAGAAGCGGCTAATTCGCGCACAGCTCAGTAAAGCGGCAGCGCAGCGCTCCGGAGCGCCGCTTCAAGCCGAAAGACCCCGGGAAACGGCACTTTCCTCCGGATAGCTCCGGAGCCGCGCTTCTGCTTCTCTAGTCATCTCTAGCTTAGCGAAAATCTTTCCCACTCCATTTGGCAAGGGGAGAGTGTACCTGCACTGCACACTAACCGCGGTTTGCAAAGAAAGAGGATTTGCTGCACATTCCAAGGACACGGCTCTTTCCGAGGCAATCTGCAACCTGCTGTCAGATGGAAGTGCTCTCTGCCCTCTCCTGCACAGCTCTAGGTACTAGCGGGCACTTTCCAGCCTGGCCGAGGCAAACAACCTCCAGAGATGTCACAGAGCATAAGTGGAGCACAGATGCTCAAAAGCAGCAAAGCTGAAGAGCCTGGCTCAGCTTCACTAGTGTGCAATTGACTGACTGTGAAAAACAAAGCAGCAGAGCACCGGGCTTCTGGGCGCTGTGAAGGCAATTGCCAAAACCAGGCAGCTGCTCCTTCCCAAGCACAGGCAGCTGCCTATGTTCTTGCTTGTCGACAAACTCACCGCTGCCCTTCTTTTCAGCAGCTGCCACCGTCTTCGGTGCATCTCGGAGCCTCTGGCGACGAGCAAGACTTGCCAAGGTGGGACGCATCAGGACCAAGTCAAAACCCAGGCAAGTTGTCCTGGAACGCTTTCCATTCGCTTGCCGAGAGTGAATTCAAGAGGCAGGAGAGCGGCAGCCACTGTCCCCCGGCAGTCGGAAGGCTTCACACACAAGCCCGCTTCTTTGCGGCTTCGTTCTTCGCCTCTTCCAAGCAACCGCGATCTCTGCTTCTCGGAGGCGAAGAAGCGGCTAATTCGCGCACAGCTCAGTAAAGCGGCAGCGGAGCGCTCCGGAGCGCCGCTTCAAGCCGAAAGACGCCGGGAAACGGCACTTTCCTCCGGATAGCTCCGGAGCCGCGCTTCTGCTTCTCTAGTCATCTCTAGCTTAGCGAAAAGCTTTCCCACTCCAGTTGGCAAGGGGAGAGCGTACCTGCACTGCACACTAAGTGCGGTTGGCAAAGAAAGAGGATTTGCTGCACATTCCAAGGACACGGCTCTTTCCGAGGCAATCTGCAACCTGCTGTCAGATGGAAGTGCTCTCTGCCCTCTCCTGCCCAGCTCTAGGTACTAGCGGGCACTTTCCAGCCTGGGCGAGGCAAACAACCTCCAGAGATGTCACAGAGCATAAGTGGAGCACAGATGCTCAAAAGCAGCAAAGCTGAAGAGCCTGGCTCAGCTTCACTAGTGTGCAATTGACTGACTGTGAAAAACAAAGCAGCAGAGCACCGGGCTTCTGGGCGCTGTGAAGGCAATTGCCAAAACCAGGCAGCTGCTCCTTCCCAAGCACAGGCAGCTGCCCATGTTCTTGCTTGTCGACAAACTCACCGCTGCCCTTCTTTTCAGCAGCTGCCACCGTCTTCGGTGCATCTCGGAGCCTCTGGCGACGAGCAAGACTTGCCAAGGTGGGACACATCAGGACCAAGTAAAAACCCAGGCAAGTTGTCCTGGAACGCTTTCCATTCGCTTGCCGAGAGTGAATTCAAGAGGCAGGAGAGCGGCATCCACTGTCCTCCGGCAGTCGGAAGGCTTCACACACAAGCCCGCTTCTTTGCGGCTTCGTTCTTCGCCTCTTCTAAGCAACCGCGATCTCTGCTTCTCGGAGGCGAAGAAGCGGCTAATTCGCGCACAGCTCAGTAAAGCGGCAGCGGAGCGCTCCGGAGCGCCGCTTCAAGCCGAAAGACCCCGGGAAACGGCACTTTCCTCCGGATAGCTCCGGAGCCGCGCTTCTGCTTCTCTAGTCATCTCTAGCTTAGCGAAAATCTTTCCCACTCCATTTGGCAAGGGGAGAGTGTACCTGCACTGCACACTAACCGCGGTTTGCAAAGAAAGAGGATTTGCTGCACATTCCAAGGACACGGCTGTTTCCGAGGCAATCTGCAACCTGCTGTCAGATGGAAGTGCTCTCTGCCCTCTCCTGCACAGCTCTAGGTACTAGCGGGCACTTTCCAGCCTGGGCGAGGCAAACAACCTCCAGAGATGTCACAGAGCATAAGTGGAGCACAGATGCTCAAAAGCAGCAAAGCTGAAGAGCCTGGCTCAGCTTCACTAGTGTGCAATTGACTGACTGTGAAAAACAAAGCAGCAGAGCACCGGGCTTCTGGGCGCTGTGAAGGCAATTGCCAAAACCAGGCAGCTGCTCCTTCCCAAGCACAGGCAGCTGCCTATGTTCTTGCTTGTCGACAAACTCACCGCTGCCCTTCTTTTCAGCAGCTGCCACCGTCTTCGGTGCATCTCGGAGCCTCTGGCGACGAGCAAGACTTGCCAAGGTGGGACGCATCAGGACCAAGTCAAAACCCAGGCAAGTTGTCCTGGAACGCTTTCCATTCGCTTGCCGAGAGTGAATTCAAGAGGCAGGAGAGCGGCAGCCACTGTCCCCCGGCAGTCGGAAGGCTTCACACACAAGCCCGCTTCTTTGCGGCTTCGTTCTTCGCCTCTTCCAAGCAACCGCGATCTCTGCTTCTCGGAGGCGAAGAAGCGGCTAATTCGCGCACAGCTCAGTAAAGCGGCAGCGGAGCGCTCCGGAGCGCCGCTTCAAGCCGAAAGACGCCGGGAAACGGCACTTTCCTCCGGATAGCTCCGGAGCCGCGCTTCTGCTTCTCTAGTCATCTCTAGCTTAGCGAAAAGCTTTCCCACTCCAGTTGGCAAGGGGAGAGCGTACCTGCACTGCACACTAAGTGCGGTTGGCAAAGAAAGAGGATTTGCTGCACATTCCAAGGACACGGCTCTTTCCGAGGCAATCTGCAACCTGCTGTCAGATGGAAGTGCTCTCTGCCCTCTCCTGCCCAGCTCTAGGTACTAGCGGGCACTTTCCAGCCTGGGCGAGGCAAACAACCTCCAGAGATGTCACAGAGCATAAGTGGAGCACAGATGCTCAAAAGCAGCAAAGCTGAAGAGCCTGGCTCAGCTTCACTAGTGTGCAATTGACTGACTGTGAAAAACAAAGCAGCAGAGCACCGGGCTTCTGGGCGCTGTGAAGGCAATTGCCAAAACCAGGCAGCTGCTCCTTCCCAAGCACAGGCAGCTGCCCATGTTCTTGCTTGTCGACAAACTCACCGCTGCCCTTCTTTTCAGCAGCTGCCACCGTCTTCGGTGCATCTCGGAGCCTCTGGCGACGAGCAAGACTTGCCAAGGTGGGACACATCAGGACCAAGTAAAAACCCAGGCAAGTTGTCCTGGAACGCTTTCCATTCGCTTGCCGAGAGTGAATTCAAGAGGCAGGAGAGCGGCATCCACTGTCCTCCGGCAGTCGGAAGGCTTCACACACAAGCCCGCTTCTTTGCGGCTTCGTTCTTCGCCTCTTCCAAGCAACCGCGATCTCTGCTTCTCGGAGGCGAAGAAGCGGCTAATTCGCGCACAGCTCAGTAGAGCGGCAGCGCAGCGCTCCGGAGCGCCGCTTCAAGCCGAAAGACGCCGGGAAGCGGCACTTTCCTCCGGATAGCTCCGGAGCCGCGCTTCTGCTTCTCTAGTCATCTCTAGCTTAGCGAAAACCTTTCCCACTCCATTTGGCAAGGGGAGAGTGTACCTGCACTGCACACTAACCGCGGTTTGCAAAGAAAGAGGATTTGCTGCACATTCCAAGGACACGGCTCTTTCCGAGGCAATCTGCAACCTGCTGTCAGATGGAAGTGCTCTCTGCCCTCTCCTGCCCAGCTCTAGGTACTAGCGGGCACTTGCCAGCCTGGCCGAGGCAAACAACCTCCAGAGATGTCACAGAGCCTAAGTGGAGCACAGATGCTCAAAAGCAGCAAAGCTGAAGAGCCTGGCTCAGCTTCACTAGTGTGCAATTGACTGACTGCGAAAAACAAAGCAGCAGAGCACCGGGCTTCTGGGCGCTGTGAAGGCAATTGCCAAAACCAGGCAGCTGCTCCTTCCCAAGCACAGGCAGCTGCCTATGTTCTTGCTTGTCGACAAACTCACCGCTGCCCTTCTTTTCAGCAGCTGCCACCGTCTTCGGTGCATCTCGGAGCCTCTGGCGACGAGCAAGACTTGCCAAGGTGGGACGCATCAGGACCAAGTCAAAACCCAGGCAAGTTGTCCTGGAACGCTTTCCATTCGCTTGCCGAGAGTGAATTCAAGAGGCAGGAGAGCGGCAGCCACTGTCCTCTGGCAGTCGGAAGGCTTCACACACAAGCCCGCTTCTTTGCGGCTTCGTTCTTCGCCTCTTCTAAGCAACCGCGATCTCTGCTTCTCGGAGGCGAAGAAGCGGCTAATTCGCGCACAGCTCAGTAAAGCGGCAGCGCAGCGCTCCGGAGCGCCGCTTCAAGCCGAAAGACGCCGGGAAGCGGCACTTTCCTCCGGATAGCTCCGGAGCCGCGCTTCTGCTTCTCTAGTCATCTCTAGCTTAGCGAAAAGCTTTCCCACTCCAGTTGGCAAGGGGAGAGCGGACCTGCACTGCACACTAACCGCGGTTTGCAAAGAAAGAGGATTTGCTGCACATTCCAAGGACACGGCTCTCTCCGAGGCAATCTGCAACCTGCTGTCAGATGGAAGTGCTCTCTGCCCTCTCCTGCCCAGCTCTAGGTACTAGCGGGCACTTGCCAGCCTGGCCGAGGCAAACAACCTCCAGAGATGTCACAGAGCGTAAGTGGGGCACAGATGCTCAAAAGCAGCAAAGCTGAAGAGCCTGGCTCAGCTTCACTAGTGTGCAATTGACTGACTGCGAAAAACAAAGCAGCAGAGCACCGGGCTTCTGGGCGCTGTGAAGGCAATTGCCAAAACCAGGCAGCTGCTCCTTCCCAAGCACAGTCAGCTGCCTATGTTCTTGCTTGTCGACAAACTAACCGCTGCCTTTCTTTTCAGCAGCTGCCACCGTCTTCGGTGCATCTCGGAGCCTCTGGCGACGAGCAAGACTTGCCAAGGTGGGACGCATCAGGACCAAGTCAAAACCCAGGCAAGTTGTCCTGGAACGCTTTCCATTCGCTTGCCGAGAGTGAATTCAAGAGGCAGGAGAGCGGCAGCCACTGTCCTCCGGCAGTCTGAAGGCTTCACACACAAGCCCGCTTCTTTGCGGCTTCGTTCTTCGCCTCTTCTAAGCAACCGCGATCTCTGCTTCTCGGAGGCGAAGAAGCGGCTAATTCGCGCACAGCTCAGTAAAGCGGCAGCGCAGCGCTCCGGAGCGCCGCTTCAAGCCGAAAGACCCCGGGAAACGGCACTTTCCTCCGGATAGCTCCGGAGCCGCGCTTCTGCTTCTCTAGTCATCTCTAGCTTAGCGAAAATCTTTCCCACTCCATTTGGCAAGGGGAGAGTGTACCTGCACTGCACACTAACCGCGGTTTGCAAAGAAAGAGGATTTGCTGCACATTCCAAGGACACGGCTCTCTCCGAGGCAATCTGCAACCTGCTGTCAGATGGAAGTGCTCTCTGCCCTCTCCTGCCCAGCTCTAGGTACTAGCGGGCACTTGCCAGCCTGGCCGAGGCAAACCACCTCCAGAGATGTCACAGAGCGTAAGTGGGGCACAGATGCTCAAAAGCAGCAAAGCTGAAGAGCCTGGCTCAGCTTCACTAGTGTGCAATTGACTGACTGCGAAAAACAAAGCAGCAGAGCACCGGGCTTCTGGGCGCTGTGAAGGCAATTGCCAAAACCAGGCAGCTGCTCCTTCCCAAGCACAGTCAGCTGCCTATGTTCTTGCTTGTCGACAAACTAACCGCTGCCTTTCTTTTCAGCAGCTGCCACCGTCTTCGGTGCATCTCGGAGCCTCTGGCGACGAGCAAGACTTGCCAAGGTGGGACGCATCAGGACCAAGTCAAAACCCAGGCAAGTTGTCCTGGAACGCTTTCCATTCGCTTGCCGAGAGTGAATTCAAGAGGCAGGAGAGCGGCAGCCACCGTCCTCTGGCAGTCGGAAGGCTTCGCACACAAGCCCGCTTCTTTGTGGCTTCGTTCTTCGCCTCTTCCAAGCAACCGCGATCTCTGCTTCTCAGAGGCGAAGAAGCGGCTAATTCGCGCACAGCTCAGTAGAGCGGCAGCGCAGCGCTCCGGAGCGCCGCTTCAAGCCGAAAGACGCCGGGAAGCGGCACTTTCCTCCGGATAGCTCCGGAGCCGCGCTTCTGCTTCTCTAGTCATCGCTATCTTAGCGAAAAGCTTTCCCACTCCAGTTGGCATGGGGAGAGCATACCTGCACTGCACACTAACCGCGGTTTGCAAAGAAAGAGGATTTGCTGCACATTCCAAGGACACGGCTCTTTCCGAGGCAATCTGCAACCTGCTGTCAGATGGAAGTGCTCTCTGCCCTCTCCTGCCCAGCTCTAGGTACTAGCGGGCACTTTCCAGCCTGGGCGAGGCAAACAACCTCGAGAGATGTCACAGAGCCTAAGTGGAGCACAGATGCTCAAAAGCAGCAAAGCTGAAGAGCCTGGCTCAGCTTCACTAGTGTGCAATTGACTGACTGCGAAAAACAAAGCAGCAGAGCACCGGGCTTCTGGGCGCTGTGAAGGCAATTGCCAAAACCAGGCAGCTGCTCCTTCCCAAGCACAGGCAGCTGCCTATGTTCTTGCTTGTCGACAAACTCACCGCTGCCCTTCTTTTCAGCAGCTGCCACCGTCTTCGGTGCATCTCGGAGCCTCTGGCGACGAGCAAGACTTGCCAAGGTGGGAGGCATCAGGACCAAGTCAAAACCCAGGCAAGTTGTCCTGGAACGCTTTCCATTCGCTTGCCGAGAGTGAATTCAAGAGGCAGGAGAGCGGCATCCACTGTCCTCCGGCAGTCTGAAGGCTTCACACACAAGCCCGCTTCTTTGCGGCTTCGTTCTACGCCTCTTCCAAGCAACCGCGATCTCTGCTTCTCGGAGGCGCAGAAGCGGCTAATTCGCGCACAGCTCAGTAGAGCGGCAGCGCAGCGCTCCGGAGCGCCGCTTCAAGCCGAAAGACCCCGGGAAACGGCACTTTCCTCCGGATAGCTCCGGAGCCGCGCTTCTGCTTCTCTAGTCATCTCTAGCTTAGCGAAAATCTTTCCCACTCCATTTGGCAAGGGGAGAGTGTACCTGCACTGCACACTAACCGCGGTTTGCAAAGAAAGAGGATTTGCTGCACATTCCAAGGACACGGCTCTCTCCGAGGCAATCTGCAACCTGCTGTCAGATGGAAGTGCTCTCTGCCCTCTCCTGCCCAGCTCTAGGTACTAGCGGGCACTTGCCAGCCTGGCCGAGGCAAACAACCTCCAGAGATGTCACAGAGCGTAAGTGGGGCACAGATGCTCAAAAGCAGCAAAGCTGAAGAGCCTGGCTCAGCTTCACTAGTGTGCAATTGACTGACTGCGAAAAACAAAGCAGCAGAGCACCGGGCTTCTGGGCGCTGTGAAGGCAATTGCCAAAACCAGGCAGCTGCTCCTTCCCAAGCACAGTCAGCTGCCTATGTTCTTGCTTGTCGACAAACTAACCGCTGCCTTTCTTTTCAGCAGCTGCCACCGTCTTCGGTGCATCTCGGAGCCTCTGGCGACGAGCAAGACTTGCCAAGGTGGGACGCATCAGGACCAAGTCAAAACCCAGGCAAGTTGTCCTGGAACGCTTTCCATTCGCTTGCCGAGAGTGAATTCAAGAGGCAGGAGAGCGGCAGCCACTGTCCTCTGGCAGTCGGAAGGCTTCACACACAAGCCCGCTTCTTTGCGGCTTCGTTCTTCGCCTCTTCTAAGCAACCGCGATCTCTGCTTCTCGGAGGCGAAGAAGCGGCTAATTCGCGCACAGCTCAGTAAAGCGGCAGCGCAGCGCTCCGGAGCGCCGCTTCAAGCCGAAAGACCCCGGGAAACGGCACTTTCCTCCGGATAGCTCCGGAGCCGCGCTTCTGCTTCTCTAGTCATCTCTAGCTTAGCGAAAATCTTTCCCACTCCATTTGGCAAGGGGAGAGTGTACCTGCACTGCACACTAACCGCGGTTTGCAAAGAAAGAGGATTTGCTGCACATTCCAAGGACACGGCTCTCTCCGAGGCAATCTGCAACCTGCTGTCAGATGGAAGTGCTCTCTGCCCTCTCCTGCCCAGCTCTAGGTACTAGCGGGCACTTGCCAGCCTGGCCGAGGCAAACCACCTCCAGAGATGTCACAGAGCGTAAGTGGGGCACAGATGCTCAAAAGCAGCAAAGCTGAAGAGCCTGGCTCAGCTTCACTAGTGTGCAATTGACTGACTGCGAAAAACAAAGCAGCAGAGCACCGGGCTTCTGGGCGCTGTGAAGGCAATTGCCAAAACCAGGCAGCTGCTCCTTCCCAAGCACAGTCAGCTGCCTATGTTCTTGCTTGTCGACAAACTAACCGCTGCCTTTCTTTTCAGCAGCTGCCACCGTCTTCGGTGCATCTCGGAGCCTCTGGCGACGAGCAAGACTTGCCAAGGTGGGACGCATCAGGACCAAGTCAAAACCCAGGCAAGTTGTCCTGGAACGCTTTCCATTCGCTTGCCGAGAGTGAATTCAAGAGGCAGGAGAGCGGCAGCCACCGTCCTCTGGCAGTCGGAAGGCTTCGCACACAAGCCCGCTTCTTTGTGGCTTCGTTCTTCGCCTCTTCCAAGCAACCGCGATCTCTGCTTCTCAGAGGCGAAGAAGCGGCTAATTCGCGCACAGCTCAGTAGAGCGGCAGCGCAGCGCTCCGGAGCGCCGCTTCAAGCCGAAAGACGCCGGGAAGCGGCACTTTCCTCCGGATAGCTCCGGAGCCGCGCTTCTGCTTCTCTAGTCATCGCTATCTTAGCGAAAAGCTTTCCCACTCCAGTTGGCATGGGGAGAGCATACCTGCACTGCACACTAACCGCGGTTTGCAAAGAAAGAGGATTTGCTGCACATTCCAAGGACACGGCTCTTTCCGAGGCAATCTGCAACCTGCTGTCAGATGGAAGTGCTCTCTGCCCTCTCCTGCCCAGCTCTAGGTACTAGCGGGCACTTTCCAGCCTGGGCGAGGCAAACAACCTCGAGAGATGTCACAGAGCCTAAGTGGAGCACAGATGCTCAAAAGCAGCAAAGCTGAAGAGCCTGGCTCAGCTTCACTAGTGTGCAATTGACTGACTGCGAAAAACAAAGCAGCAGAGCACCGGGCTTCTGGGCGCTGTGAAGGCAATTGCCAAAACCAGGCAGCTGCTCCTTCCCAAGCACAGGCAGCTGCCTATGTTCTTGCTTGTCGACAAACTCACCGCTGCCCTTCTTTTCAGCAGCTGCCACCGTCTTCGGTGCATCTCGGAGCCTCTGGCGACGAGCAAGACTTGCCAAGGTGGGAGGCATCAGGACCAAGTCAAAACCCAGGCAGGTTGTCCTGGAACGCTTTCCATTCGCTTGCCGAGAGTGAATTCAAGAGGCAGGAGAGCGGCAGCCACCGTCCTCCAGCAGTCGGAAGGCTTCGCACACAAGCCCGCTTCTTTGCGGCTTCGTTCTTCGCCTCTTCCAAGCAACCGCGATCTCTGCTTCTCGGAGGCGAAGAAGCGGCTAATTCGCGCACAGCTCAGTAAAGCGGCAACGGAGCGCTCCGGAGCGCCGCTTCAAGCCGAAAGACGCCGGGAAACGGCACTTTCTTCCGGATAGCTCCGGAGCCGCGCTTCTGCTTCTCTAGTCATCTCTAGCTTAGCGAAAAGCTTTCCCACTCCATTTGGCAAGGGGAGAGCGTACCTGCACTGCACACTAAGTGCGGTTGGCAAAGAAAGAGGATTTGCTGCACATTCCAAGGACACGGCTCTTTCCGAGGCAATCTGCAACCTGCTGTCAGATGGAAGTGCTCTCTGCCCTCTCCTGCCCAGCTCTAGGTACTAGCGGGCACTTTCCAGCCTGGCCGAGGCAAACAACCTCCAGAGATGTCACAGAGCATAAGTGGAGCACAGATGCTCAAAAGCAGCAAAGCTGAAGAGCCTGGCTCAGCTTCACTAGTGTGCAATTGACTGACTGTGAAAAACAAAGCAGCAGAGCACCGGGCTTCTGGGCGCTGTGAAGGCAATTGCCAAAACCAGGCAGCTGCTCCTTCCCAAGCACAGGCAGCTGCCCATGTTCTTGCTTGTCGACAAACTCACCGCTGCCCTTCTTTTCAGCAGCTGCCACCGTCTTCGGTGCATCTCGGAGCCTCTGGCGACGAGCAAGACTTGCCAAGGTGGGACACATCAGGACCAAGTAAAAACCCAGGCAAGTTGTCCTGGAACGCTTTCCATTCCCTTGCCGAGAGTGAATTCAAGAGGCAGGAGAGCGGCATCCACTGTCCTCCGGCAGTCGGAAGGCTTCACACACAAGCCCGCTTCTTTGCGGCTTCGTTCTTCGCCTCTTCTAAGCAACCGCGATCTCTGCTTCTCGGAGGCGAAGAAGCGGCTAATTCGCGCACAGCTCAGTAAAGCGGCAGCGGAGCGCTCCGGAGCGCCGCTTCAAGCCGAAAGACCCCGGGAAACGGCACTTTCCTCCGGATAGCTCCGGAGCCGCGCTTCTGCTTCTCTAGTCATCTCTAGCTTAGCGAAAATCTTTCCCACTCCATTTGGCAAGGGGAGAGTGTACCTGCACTGCACACTAACCGCGGTTTGCAAAGAAAGAGGATTTGCTGCACATTCCAAGGACACGGCTGTTTCCGAGGCAATCTGCAACCTGCTGTCAGATGGAAGTGCTCTCTGCCCTCTCCTGCACAGCTCTAGGTACTAGCGGGCACTTTCCAGCCTGGGCGAGGCAAACAACCTCCAGAGATGTCACAGAGCATAAGTGGAGCACAGATGCTCAAAAGCAGCAAAGCTGAAGAGCCTGGCTCAGCTTCACTAGTGTGCAATTGACTGACTGTGAAAAACAAAGCAGCAGAGCACCGGGCTTCTGGGCGCTGTGAAGGCAATTGCCAAAACCAGGCAGCTGCTCCTTCCCAAGCACAGGCAGCTGCCTATGTTCTTGCTTGTCGACAAACTCACCGCTGCCCTTCTTTTCAGCAGCTGCCACCGTCTTCTGTGCATCTCGGAGCCTCTGGCGACGAGCAAGACTTGCCAAGGTGGGACGCATCAGGACCAAGTCAAAACCCAGGCAAGTTGTCCTGGAACGCTTTCCATTCGCTTGCCGAGAGTGAATTCAAGAGGCAGGAGAGCGGCAGCCACTGTCCCCCGGCAGTCGGAAGGCTTCACACACAAGCCCGCTTCTTTGCGGCTTCGTTCTTCGCCTCTTCCAAGCAACCGCGATCTCTGCTTCTCGGAGGCGAAGAAGCGGCTAATTCGCGCACAGCTCAGTAAAGCGGCAGCGGAGCGCTCCGGAGCGCCGCTTCAAGCCGAAAGACGCCGGGAAACGGCACTTTCCTCCGGATAGCTCCGGAGCCGCGCTTCTGCTTCTCTAGTCATCTCTAGCTTAGCGAAAAGCTTTCCCACTCCAGTTGGCAAGGGGAGAGCGTACCTGCACTGCACACTAACCGCGGTTTGCAAAGAAAGAGGATTTGCTGCACATTCCAAGGACACGGCTCTTTCCGAGGCAATCTGCAACCTGCTGTCAGATGGAAGTGCTCTCTGCCCTCTCCTGCCCAGCTCTAGGTACTAGCGGGCACTTTCCAGCCTGGGCGAGGCAAACAACCTCCAGAGATGTCACAGAGCATAAGTGGAGCACAGATGCTCAAAAGCAGCAAAGCTGAAGAGCCTGGCTCAGCTTCACTAGTGTGCAATTGACTGACTGTGAAAAACAAAGCAGCAGAGCACCGGGCTTCTGGGCGCTGTGAAGGCAATTGCCAAAACCAGGCAGCTGCTCCTTCCCAAGCACAGGCAGCTGCCTATGTTCTTGCTTGTCGACAAACTCACCGCTGCCCTTCTTTTCAGCAGCTGCCACCGTCTTCGGTGCATCTCGGAGCCTCTGGCGACGAGCAAGACTTGCCAAGGTGGGACGCATCAGGACCAAGTCAAAACCCAGGCAAGTTGTCCTGGAACGCTTTCCATTCGCTTGCCGAGAGTGAATTCAAGAGGCAGGAGAGCGGCAGCCACTGTCCCCCGGCAGTCGGAAGGCTTCACACACAAGCCCGCTTCTTTGCGGCTTCGTTCTTCGCCTCTTCCAAGCAACCGCGATCTCTGCTTCTCGGAGGCGAAGAAGCGGCTAATTCGCGCACAGCTCAGTAAAGCGGCAGCGGAGCGCTCCGGAGCGCCGCTTCAAGCCGAAAGACGCCGGGAAACGGCACTTTCCTCCGGATAGCTCCGGAGCCGCGCTTCTGCTTCTCTAGTCATCTCTAGCTTAGCGAAAAGCTTTCCCACTCCAGTTGGCAAGGGGAGAGCGTACCTGCACTGCACACTAAGTGCGGTTGGCAAAGAAAGAGGATTTGCTGCACATTCCAAGGACACGGCTCTTTCCGAGGCAATCTGCAACCTGCTGTCAGATGGAAGTGCTCTCTGCCCTCTCCTGCCCAGCTCTAGGTACTAGCGGGCACTTTCCAGCCTGGGCGAGGCAAACAACCTCCAGAGATGTCACAGAGCATAAGTGGAGCACAGATGCTCAAAAGCAGCAAAGCTGAAGAGCCTGGCTCAGCTTCACTAGTGTGCAATTGACTGACTGTGAAAAACAAAGCAGCAGAGCACCGGGCTTCTGGGCGCTGTGAAGGCAATTGCCAAAACCAGGCAGCTGCTCCTTCCCAAGCACAGGCAGCTGCCCATGTTCTTGCTTGTCGACAAACTCACCGCTGCCCTTCTTTTCAGCAGCTGCCACCGTCTTCGGTGCATCTCGGAGCCTCTGGCGACGAGCAAGACTTGCCAAGGTGGGACACATCAGGACCAAGTAAAAACCCAGGCAAGTTGTCCTGGAACGCTTTCCATTCGCTTGCCGAGAGTGAATTCAAGAGGCAGGAGAGCGGCATCCACTGTCCTCCGGCAGTCGGAAGGCTTCACACACAAGCCCGCTTCTTTGCGGCTTCGTTCTTCGCCTCTTCTAAGCAACCGCGATCTCTGCTTCTCGGAGGCGAAGAAGCGGCTAATTCGCGCACAGCTCAGTAAAGCGGCAGCGGAGCGCTCCGGAGCGCCGCTTCAAGCCGAAAGACCCCGGGAAACGGCACTTTCCTCCGGATAGCTCCGGAGCCGCGCTTCTGCTTCTCTAGTCATCTCTAGCTTAGCGAAAATCTTTCCCACTCCATTTGGCAAGGGGAGAGTGTACCTGCACTGCACACTAACCGCGGTTTGCAAAGAAAGAGGATTTGCTGCACATTCCAAGGACACGGCTGTTTCCGAGGCAATCTGCAACCTGCTGTCAGATGGAAGTGCTCTCTGCCCTCTCCTGCACAGCTCTAGGTACTAGCGGGCACTTTCCAGCCTGGGCGAGGCAAACAACCTCCAGAGATGTCACAGAGCATAAGTGGAGCACAGATGCTCAAAAGCAGCAAAGCTGAAGAGCCTGGCTCAGCTTCACTAGTGTGCAATTGACTGACTGTGAAAAACAAAGCAGCAGAGCACCGGGCTTCTGGGCGCTGTGAAGGCAATTGCCAAAACCAGGCAGCTGCTCCTTCCCAAGCACAGGCAGCTGCCTATGTTCTTGCTTGTCGACAAACTCACCGCTGCCCTTCTTTTCAGCAGCTGCCACCGTCTTCGGTGCATCTCGGAGCCTCTGGCGACGAGCAAGACTTGCCAAGGTGGGACGCATCAGGACCAAGTCAAAACCCAGGCAAGTTGTCCTGGAACGCTTTCCATTCGCTTGCCGAGAGTGAATTCAAGAGGCAGGAGAGCGGCAGCCACTGTCCCCCGGCAGTCGGAAGGCTTCACACACAAGCCCGCTTCTTTGCGGCTTCGTTCTTCGCCTCTTCCAAGCAACCGCGATCTCTGCTTCTCGGAGGCGAAGAAGCGGCTAATTCGCGCACAGCTCAGTAAAGCGGCAGCGGAGCGCTCCGGAGCGCCGCTTCAAGCCGAAAGACGCCGGGAAACGGCACTTTCCTCCGGATAGCTCCGGAGCCGCGCTTCTGCTTCTCTAGTCATCTCTAGCTTAGCGAAAAGCTTTCCCACTCCAGTTGGCAAGGGGAGAGCGTACCTGCACTGCACACTAAGTGCGGTTGGCAAAGAAAGAGGATTTGCTGCACATTCCAAGGACACGGCTCTTTCCGAGGCAATCTGCAACCTGCTGTCAGATGGAAGTGCTCTCTGCCCTCTCCTGCCCAGCTCTAGGTACTAGCGGGCACTTTCCAGCCTGGGCGAGGCAAACAACCTCCAGAGATGTCACAGAGCATAAGTGGAGCACAGATGCTCAAAAGCAGCAAAGCTGAAGAGCCTGGCTCAGCTTCACTAGTGTGCAATTGACTGACTGTGAAAAACAAAGCAGCAGAGCACCGGGCTTCTGGGCGCTGTGAAGGCAATTGCCAAAACCAGGCAGCTGCTCCTTCCCAAGCACAGGCAGCTGCCCATGTTCTTGCTTGTCGACAAACTCACCGCTGCCCTTCTTTTCAGCAGCTGCCACCGTCTTCGGTGCATCTCGGAGCCTCTGGCGACGAGCAAGACTTGCCAAGGTGGGACACATCAGGACCAAGTAAAAACCCAGGCAAGTTGTCCTGGAACGCTTTCCATTCGCTTGCCGAGAGTGAATTCAAGAGGCAGGAGAGCGGCAGCCACTGTCCCCCGGCAGTCGGAAGGCTTCACACACAAGCCCGCTTCTTTGCGGCTTCGTTCTTCGCCTCTTCCAAGCAACCGCGATCTCTGCTTCTCGGAGGCGAAGAAGCGGCTAATTCGCGCACAGCTCAGTAAAGCGGCAGCGGAGCGCTCCGGAGCGCCGCTTCAAGCCGAAAGACGCCGGGAAACGGCACTTTCCTCCGGATAGCTCCGGAGCCGCGCTTCTGCTTCTCTAGTCATCTCTAGCTTAGCGAAAAGCTTTCCCACTCCAGTTGGCAAGGGGAGAGCGTACCTGCACTGCACACTAACCGCGGTTTGCAAAGAAAGAGGATTTGCTGCACATTCCAAGGACACGGCTCTCTCCGAGGCAATCTGCAACCTGCTGTCAGATGGAAGTGCTCTCTGCCCTCTCCTGCCCAGCTCTAGGTACTAGCGGGCACTTTCCAGCCTGGGCGAGGCAAACAACCTCGAGAGATGTCACAGAGCCTAAGTGGAGCACAGATGCTCAAAAGCAGCAAAGCTGAAGAGCCTGGCTCAGCTTCACTAGTGTGCAATTGACTGACTGCGAAAAACAAAGCAGCAGAGCACCGGGCTTCTGGGCGCTGTGAAGGCAATTGCCAAAACCAGGCAGCTGCTCCTTCCCAAGCACAGGCAGCTGCCTATGTTCTTGCTTGTCGACAAACTCACCGCTGCCCTTCTTTTCAGCAGCTGCCACCGTCTTCGGTGCATCTCGGAGCCTCTGGCGACGAGCAAGACTTGCCAAGGTGGGAGGCATCAGGACCAAGTCAAAACCCAGGCAGGTTGTCCTGGAACGCTTTCCATTCGCTTGCCGAGAGTGAATTCAAGAGGCAGGAGAGCGGCATCCACTGTCCTCCGGCAGTCTGAAGGCTTCACACACAAGCCCGCTTCTTTGCGGCTTCGTTCTTCGCCTCTTCTAAGCAACCGCGATCTCTGCTTCTCGGAGGCGAAGAAGCGGCTAATTCGCGCACAGCTCAGTAGAGCGGCAGCAAAGCGCTCCGGAGCGCCGCTTCAAGCCGAAAGACCCCGGGAAACGGCACTTTCCTCCGGATAGCTCCGGAGCCGCGCTTCTGCTTCTCTAGTCATCTCTAGCTTAGCGAAAATCTTTCCCACTCCATTTGGCAAGGGGAGAGTGTACCTGCACTGCACACTAAGTGCGGTTGGCAAAGAAAGAGGATTTGCTGCACATTCCAAGGACACGGCTCTTTCCGAGGCAATCTGCAACCTGCTGTCAGATGGAAGTGCTCTCTGCCCTCTCCTGCCCAGCTCTAGGTACTAGCGGGCACTTTCCAGCCTGGGCGAGGCAAACAACCTCCAGAGATGTCACAGAGCATAAGTGGAGCACAGATGCTCAAAAGCAGCAAAGCTGAAGAGCCTGGCTCAGCTTCACTAGTGTGCAATTGACTGACTGTGAAAAACAAAGCAGCAGAGCACCGGGCTTCTGGGCGCTGTGAAGGCAATTGCCAAAACCAGGCAGCTGCTCCTTCCCAAGCACAGGCAGCTGCCTGTGTTCTTGCTTGTCGACAAACTCACCGCTGCCCTTCTTTTCAGCAGCTGCCACCGTCTTCGGTGCATCTCGGAGCCTCTGGCGACGAGCAAGACTTGCCAAGGTGGGACGCATCAGGACCAAGTCAAAACCCAGGCAAGTTGTCCTGGAACGCTTTCCATTCGCTTGCCGAGAGTGAATTCAAGAGGCAGGAGAGCGGCAGCCACTGTCCCCCGGCAGTCTGAAGGCTTCACACACAAGCCCGCTTCTTTGCGGCTTCGTTCTTCGCCTCTTCCAAGCAACCGCGATCTCTGCTTCTCGGAGGCGAAGAAGCGGCTAATTCGCGCACAGCTCAGTAAAGCGGCAGCGGAGCGCTCCGCAGCGCCGCTTCAAGCCGAAAGACGCCGGGAAACGGCACTTTCCTCCGGATAGCTCCGGAGCCGCGCTTCTGCTTCTCTAGTCATCTCTAGCTTAGCGAAAAGCTTTCCCACTCCATTTGGCAAGGGGAGAGCGTACCTGCACTGCACACTAACCGCGGTTTGCAAAGAAAGAGGATTTGCTGCACATTCCAAGGACACGGCTCTCTCCGAGGCAATCTGCAACCTGCTGTCAGATGGAAGTGCTCTCTGCCCTCTCCTGCCCAGCTCTAGGTACTAGCGGGCACTTGCCAGCCTGGCCGAGGCAAACCACCTCCAGAGATGTCACAGAGCGTAAGTGGGGCACAGATGCTCAAAAGCAGCAAAGCTGAAGAGCCTGGCTCAGCTTCACTAGTGTGCAATTGACTGACTGCGAAAAACAAAGCAGCAGAGCACCGGGCTTCTGGGCGCTGTGAAGGCAATTGCCAAAACCAGGCAGCTGCTCCTTCCCAAGCACAGGCAGCTGCCTATGTTCTTGCTTGTCGACAAACTCACCGCTGCCCTTCTTTTCAGCAGCTGCCACCGTCTTCGGTGCATCTCGGAGCCTCTGGCGACGAGCAAGACTTGCCAAGGTGGGACGCATCAGGACCAAGTCAAAACCCAGGCAAGTTGTCCTGGAACGCTTTCCATTCGCTTGCCGAGAGTGAATTCAAGAGGCAGGAGAGCGGCAGCCACCGTCCTCTGGCAGTCGGAAGGCTTCGCACACAAGCCCGCTTCTTTGTGGCTTCGTTCTTCGCCTCTTCCAAGCAACCGCGATCTCTGCTTCTCAGAGGCGAAGAAGCGGCTAATTCGCGCACAGCTCAGTAGAGCGGCAGCGCAGCGCTCCGGAGCGCCGCTTCAAGCCGAAAGACGCCGGGAAGCGGCACTTTCCTCCGGATAGCTCCGGAGCCGCGCTTCTGCTTCTCTAGTCATCGCTATCTTAGCGAAAAGCTTTCCCACTCCAGTTGGCATGGGGAGAGCATACCTGCACTGCACACTAACCGCGGTTTGCAAAGAAAGAGGATTTGCTGCACATTCCAAGGACACGGCTCTTTCCGAGGCAATCTGCAACCTGCTGTCAGATGGAAGTGCTCTCTGCCCTCTCCTGCCCAGCTCTAGGTACTAGCGGGCACTTTCCAGCCTGGCCGAGGCAAACAACCTCGAGAGATGTCACAGAGCCTAAGTGGAGCACAGATGCTCAAAAGCAGCAAAGCTGAAGAGCCTGGCTCAGCTTCACTAGTGTGCAATTGACTGACTGCGAAAAACAAAGCAGCAGAGCACCGGGCTTCTGGGCGCTGTGAAGGCAATTGCCAAAACCAGGCAGCTGCTCCTTCCCAAGCACAGGCAGCTGCCTATGTTCTTGCTTGTCGACAAACTCACCGCTGCCCTTCTTTTCAGCAGCTGCCACCGTCTTCGGTGCATCTCGGAGCCTCTGGCGACGAGCAAGACTTGCCAAGGTGGGAGGCATCAGGACCAAGTCAAAACCCAGGCAGGTTGTCCTGGAACGCTTTCCATTCGCTTGCCGAGAGTGAATTCAAGAGGCAGGAGAGCGGCAGCCACTGTCCTCCAGCAGTCGGAAGGCTTCGCACACAAGCCCGCTTCTTTGCGGCTTCGTTCTTCGCCTCTTCCAAGCAACCGCGATCTCTGCTTCTCGGAGGCGAAGAAGCGGCTAATTCGCGCACAGCTCAGTAAAGCGGCAACGGAGCGCTCCGGAGCGCCGCTTCAAGCCGAAAGACGCCGGGAAGCGGCACTTTCTTCCGGATAGCTCCGGAGCCGCGCTTCTGCTTCTCTAGTCATCTCTAGCTTAGCGAAAAGCTTTCCCACTCCATTTGGCAAGGGGAGAGCGTACCTGCACTGCACACTAACCGCGGTTTGCAAAGAAAGAGGATTTGCTGCACATTCCAAGGACACGGCTCTTTCCGAGGCAATCTGCAACCTGCTGTCAGATGGAAGTGCTCTCTGCCCTCTCCTGCCCAGCTCTAGGTACTAGCGGGCACTTGCCAGCCTGGCCGAGGCAAACCACCTCCAGAGATGTCACAGAGCATAAGTGGAGCACAGATGCTCAAAAGCAGCAAAGCTGAAGAGCCTGGCTCAGCTTGACTAGTGTGCAATTGACTGACTGCGAAAAACAAAGCAGCAGAGCACCGGGCTTCTGGGCGCTGTGAAGGCAATTGCCAAAACCAGGCAGCTGCTCCTTCCCAAGCACAGGCAGCTGCCTATGTTCTTGCTTGTCGACAAACTCACCGCTGCCCTTCTTTTCAGCAGCTGCCACCGTCTTCGGTGCATCTCGGAGCCTCTGGCGACGAGCAAGACTTGCCAAGGTGGGACGCATCAGGACACAGTCAAAACCCAGGCAAGTTGTCCTGGAACGCTTTCCATTCGCTTGCCGAGAGTGAATTCAACAGGCAGGAGAGCGGCAGCCACTGTCCTCCGGCAGTCTGAAGGCTTCACACACAAGCCCGCTTCTTTGCGGCTTCGTTCTTCGCCTCTTCCAAGCAACCGCGATCTCTGCTTCTCGGAGGCGCAGAAGCGGCTAATTCGCGCACAGCTCAGTAGAGCGGCAGCGCAGCGCTCCGGAGCGCCGCTTCAAGCCGAAAGACGCCGGGAAGCGGCACTTTCCTCCGGATAGCTCCGGAGCCGCGCTTCTGCTTCTCTAGTCATCTCTAGCTTAGCGAAAAGCTTTCCCACTCCATTTGGCAAGGGGAGAGTGTACCTGCACTGCACACTAACCGCGGTTTGCAAAGAAAGAGGATTTGCTGCACATTCCAAGGACACGGCTCTTTCCGAGGCAATCTGCAACCTGCTGTCAGATGGAAGTGCTCTCTGCCCTCTCCTGCCCAGCTCTAGGTACTAGCGGGCACTTTCCAGCCTGGGCGAGGCAAACAACCTCCAGAGATGTCACAGAGCATAAGTGGAGCACAGATGCTCAAAAGCAGCAAAGCTGAAGAGCCTGGCTCAGCTTCACTAGTGTGCAATTGACTGACTGCGAAAAACAAAGCAGCAGAGCACCGGGCTTCTGGGCGCTGTGAAGGCAATTGCCAAAACCAGGCAGCTGCTCCTTCCCAAGCACAGGCAGCTGCCTATGTTCTTGCTTGTCGACAAACTCACCGCTGCCCTTCTTTTCAGCAGCTGCCACCGTCTTCGGTGCATCTCGGAGCCTCTGGCGACGAGCAAGACTTGCCAAGGTGGGACGCATCAGGACCAAGTCAAAACCCAGGCAAGTTGTCCTGGAACGCTTTCCATTCGCTTGCCGAGAGTGAATTCAAGAGGCAGGAGAGCGGCAGCCACTGTCCTCTGGCAGTCGGAAGGCTTCACACACAAGCCCGCTTCTTTGCGGCTTCGTTCTTCGCCTCTTCTAAGCAACCGCGATCTCTGCTTCTCGGAGGCGAAGAAGCGGCTAATTCGCGCACAGCTCAGTAAAGCGGCAGCGCAGCGCTCCGGAGCGCCGCTTCAAGCCGAAAGACGCCGGGAAGCGGCACTTTCCTCCGGATAGCTCCGGAGCCGCGCTTCTGCTTCTCTAGTCATCTCTAGCTTAGCGAAAAGCTTTCCCACTCCAGTTGGCAAGGGGAGAGCGGACCTGCACTGCACACTAACCGCGGTTTGCAAAGAAAGAGGATTTGCTGCACATTCCAAGGACACGGCTCTCTCCGAGGCAATCTGCAACCTGCTGTCAGATGGAAGTGCTCTCTGCCCTCTCCTGCCCAGCTCTAGGTACTAGCGGGCACTTTCCAGCCTGGGCGAGGCAAACAACCTCCAGAGATGTCACAGAGCGTAAGTGGGGCACAGATGCTCAAAAGCAGCAAAGCTGAAGAGCCTGGCTCAGCTTCACTAGTGTGCAATTGACTGACTGCGAAAAACAAAGCAGCAGAGCACCGGGCTTCTGGGCGCTGTGAAGGCAATTGCCAAAACCAGGCAGCTGCTCCTTCCCAAGCACAGTCAGCTGCCTATGTTCTTGCTTGTCGACAAACTAACCGCTGCCTTTCTTTTCAGCAGCTGCCACCGTCTTCGGTGCATCTCGGAGCCTCTGGCGACGAGCAAGACTTGCCAAGGTGGGACGCATCAGGACCAAGTCAAAACCCAGGCAAGTTGTCCTGGAACGCTTTCCATTCGCTTGCCGAGAGTGAATTCAAGAGGCAGGAGAGCGGCAGCCACTGTCCTCCGGCAGTCTGAAGGCTTCACACACAAGCCCGCTTCTTTGCGGCTTCGTTCTTCGCCTCTTCTAAGCAACCGCGATCTCTGCTTCTCGGAGGCGAAGAAGCGGCTAATTCGCGCACAGCTCAGTAAAGCGGCAGCGCAGCGCTCCGGAGCGCCGCTTCAAGCCGAAAGACCCCGGGAAACGGCACTTTCCTCCGGATAGCTCCGGAGCCGCGCTTCTGCTTCTCTAGTCATCTCTAGCTTAGCGAAAATCTTTCCCACTCCATTTGGCAAGGGGAGAGTGTACCTGCACTGCACACTAACCGCGGTTTGCAAAGAAAGAGGATTTGCTGCACATTCCAAGGACACGGCTCTCTCCGAGGCAATCTGCAACCTGCTGTCAGATGGAAGTGCTCTCTGCCCTCTCCTGCCCAGCTCTAGGTACTAGCGGGCACTTGCCAGCCTGGCCGAGGCAAACCACCTCCAGAGATGTCACAGAGCGTAAGTGGGGCACAGATGCTCAAAAGCAGCAAAGCTGAAGAGCCTGGCTCAGCTTCACTAGTGTGCAATTGACTGACTGCGAAAAACAAAGCAGCAGAGCACCGGGCTTCTGGGCGCTGTGAAGGCAATTGCCAAAACCAGGCAGCTGCTCCTTCCCAAGCACAGTCAGCTGCCTATGTTCTTGCTTGTCGACAAACTAACCGCTGCCTTTCTTTTCAGCAGCTGCCACCGTCTTCGGTGCATCTCGGAGCCTCTGGCGACGAGCAAGACTTGCCAAGGTGGGACGCATCAGGACCAAGTCAAAACCCAGGCAAGTTGTCCTGGAACGCTTTCCATTCGCTTGCCGAGAGTGAATTCAAGAGGCAGGAGAGCGGCAGCCACCGTCCTCTGGCAGTCGGAAGGCTTCGCACACAAGCCCGCTTCTTTGTGGCTTCGTTCTTCGCCTCTTCCAAGCAACCGCGATCTCTGCTTCTCAGAGGCGAAGAAGCGGCTAATTCGCGCACAGCTCAGTAGAGCGGCAGCGCAGCGCTCCGGAGCGCCGCTTCAAGCCGAAAGACGCCGGGAAGCGGCACTTTCCTCCGGATAGCTCCGGAGCCGCGCTTCTGCTTCTCTAGTCATCGCTATCTTAGCGAAAAGCTTTCCCACTCCAGTTGGCATGGGGAGAGCATACCTGCACTGCACACTAACCGCGGTTTGCAAAGAAAGAGGATTTGCTGCACATTCCAAGGACACGGCTCTTTCCGAGGCAATCTGCAACCTGCTGTCAGATGGAAGTGCTCTCTGCCCTCTCCTGCCCAGCTCTAGGTACTAGCGGGCACTTTCCAGCCTGGGCGAGGCAAACAACCTCGAGAGATGTCACAGAGCCTAAGTGGAGCACAGATGCTCAAAAGCAGCAAAGCTGAAGAGCCTGGCTCAGCTTCACTAGTGTGCAATTGACTGACTGCGAAAAACAAAGCAGCAGAGCACCGGGCTTCTGGGCGCTGTGAAGGCAATTGCCAAAACCAGGCAGCTGCTCCTTCCCAAGCACAGGCAGCTGCCTATGTTCTTGCTTGTCGACAAACTCACCGCTGCCCTTCTTTTCAGCAGCTGCCACCGTCTTCGGTGCATCTCGGAGCCTCTGGCGACGAGCAAGACTTGCCAAGGTGGGAGGCATCAGGACCAAGTCAAAACCCAGGCAGGTTGTCCTGGAACGCTTTCCATTCGCTTGCCGAGAGTGAATTCAAGAGGCAGGAGAGCGGCAGACACCGTCCTCCAGCAGTCGGAAGGCTTCGCACACAAGCCCGCTTCTTTGCGGCTTCGTTCTTCGCCTCTTCCAAGCAACCGCGATCTCTGCTTCTCGGAGGCGAAGAAGCGGCTAATTCGCGCACAGCTCAGTAAAGCGGCAGCGGAGCGCTCCGGAGCGCCGCTTCAAGCCGAAAGACGCCGGGAAGCGGCACTTTCCTCCGGATAGCTCCGGAGCCGCGCTTCTGCTTCTCTAGTCATCTCTAGCTTAGCGAAAAGCTTTCCCACTCCATTTGGCAAGGGGAGAGCGTACCTGCACTGCACACTAAGTGCGGTTGGCAAAGAAAGAGGATTTGCTGCACATTCCAAGGACACGGCTCTTTCCGAGGCAATCTGCAACCTGCTGTCAGATGGAAGTGCTCTCTGCCCTCTCCTGCCCAGCTCTAGGTACTAGCGGGCACTTTCCAGCCTGGGCGAGGCAAACCACCTCCAGAGATGTCACAGAGCGTAAGTGGGGCACAGATGCTCAAAAGCAGCAAAGCTGAAGAGCCTGGCTCAGCTTCACTAGTGTGCAATTGACTGACTGCGAAAAACAAAGCAGCAGAGCACCGGGCTTCTGGGCGCTGTGAAGGCAATTGCCAAAACCAGGCAGCTGCTCCTTCCCAAGCACAGGCAGCTGCCTATGTTCTTGCTTGTCGACAAACTCACCGCTGCCCTTCTTTTCAGCAGCTGCCACCGTCTTCGGTGCATCTCGGAGCCTCTGGCGACGAGCAAGACTTGCCAAGGTGGGAGGCATCAGGACCAAGTCAAAACCCAGGCAAGTTGTCCTGGAACGCTTTCCATTCGCTTGCCGAGAGTGAATTCAAGAGGCAGGAGAGCGGCATCCACTGTCCTCCGGCAGTCGGAAGGCTTCACACACAAGCCCGCTTCTTTGCGGCTTCGTTCTTTGCCTCTTCTAAGCAACCGCGATCTCTGCTTCTCGGAGGCGAAGAAGCGGCTAATTCGCGCACAGCTCAGTAAAGCGGCAGCGGAGCGCTCCGGAGCGCCGCTTCAAGCCGAAAGACCCCGGGAAACGGCACTTTCCTCCGGATAGCTCCGGAGCCGCGCTTCTGCTTCTCTAGTCATCTCTAGCTTAGCGAAAAGCTTTCCCACTCCATTTGGCAAGGGGAGAGTGTACCTGCACTGCACACTAACCGCGGTTTGCAAAGAAAGAGGATTTGCTGCACATTCCAAGGACACGGCTCTTTCCGAGGCAATCTGCAACCTGCTGTCAGATGGAAGTGCTCTCTGCCCTCTCCTGCCCAGCTCTAGGTACTAGCGGGCACTTGCCAGCCTGGCCGAGGCAAACCACCTCCAGAGATGTCACAGAGCGTAAGTGGAGCACAGATGCTCAAAAGCAGCAAAGCTGAAGAGCCTGGCTCAGCTTGACTAGTGTGCAATTGACTGACTGCGAAAAACAAAGCAGCAGAGCACCGGGCTTCTGGGCGCTGTGAAGGCAATTGCCAAAACCAGGCAGCTGCTCCTTCCCAAGCACAGGCAGCTGCCTATGTTCTTGCTTGTCGACAAACTCACCGCTGCCCTTCTTTTCAGCAGCTGCCACCGTCTTCGGTGCATCTCGGAGCCTCTGGCGACGAGCAAGACTTGCCAAGGTGGGACGCATCAGGACACAGTCAAAACCCAGGCAAGTTGTCCTGGAACGCTTTCCATTCGCTTGCCGAGAGTGAATTCAACAGGCAGGAGAGCGGCAGCCACTGTCCTCCGGCAGTCTGAAGGCTTCACACACAAGCCCGCTTCTTTGCGGCTTCGTTCTTCGCCTCTTCCAAGCAACCGCGATCTCTGCTTCTCGGAGGCGCAGAAGCGGCTAATTCGCGCACAGCTCAGTAGAGCGGCAGCGCAGCGCTCCGGAGCGCCGCTTCAAGCCGAAAGACGCCGGGAAGCGGCACTTTCCTCCGGATAGCTCCGGAGCCGCGCTTCTGCTTCTCTAGTCATCTCTAGCTTAGCGAAAAGCTTTCCCACTCCATTTGGCAAGGGGAGAGTGTACCTGCACTGCACACTAACCGCGGTTTGCAAAGAAAGAGGATTTGCTGCACATTCCAAGGACACGGCTCTTTCCGAGGCAATCTGCAACCTGCTGTCAGATGGAAGTGCTCTCTGCCCTCTCCTGCCCAGCTCTAGGTACTAGCGGGCACTTTCCAGCCTGGGCGAGGCAAACAACCTCCAGAGATGTCACAGAGCCTAAGTGGAGCACAGATGCTCAAAAGCAGCAAAGCTGAAGAGCCTGGCTCAGCTTCACTAGTGTGCAATTGACTGACTGCGAAAAACAAAGCAGCAGAGCACCGGGCTTCTGGGCGCTGTGAAGGCAATTGCCAAAACCAGGCAGCTGCTCCTTCCCAAGCACAGTCAGCTGCCTATGTTCTTGCTTGTCGACAAACTAACCGCTGCCTTTCTTTTCAGCAGCTGCCACCGTCTTCGGTGCATCTCGGAGCCTCTGGCGACGAGCAAGACTTGCCAAGGTGGGACGCATCAGGACCAAGTCAAAACCCAGGCAAGTTGTCCTGGAACGCTTTCCATTCGCTTGCCGAGAGTGAATTCAAGAGGCAGGAGAGCGGCAGCCACTGTCCTCCGGCAGTCTGAAGGCTTCACACACAAGCCCGCTTCTTTGCGGCTTCGTTCTTCGCCTCTTCTAAGCAACCGCGATCTCTGCTTCTCGGAGGCGAAGAAGCGGCTAATTCGCGCACAGCTCAGTAAAGCGGCAGCGCAGCGCTCCGGAGCGCCGCTTCAAGCCGAAAGACCCCGGGAAACGGCACTTTCCTCCGGATAGCTCCGGAGCCGCGCTTCTGCTTCTCTAGTCATCTCTAGCTTAGCGAAAATCTTTCCCACTCCATTTGGCAAGGGGAGAGTGTACCTGCACTGCACACTAACCGCGGTTTGCAAAGAAAGAGGATTTGCTGCACATTCCAAGGACACGGCTCTCTCCGAGGCAATCTGCAACCTGCTGTCAGATGGAAGTGCTCTCTGCCCTCTCCTGCCCAGCTCTAGGTACTAGCGGGCACTTGCCAGCCTGGCCGAGGCAAACCACCTCCAGAGATGTCACAGAGCGTAAGTGGGGCACAGATGCTCAAAAGCAGCAAAGCTGAAGAGCCTGGCTCAGCTTCACTAGTGTGCAATTGACTGACTGCGAAAAACAAAGCAGCAGAGCACCGGGCTTCTGGGCGCTGTGAAGGCAATTGCCAAAACCAGGCAGCTGCTCCTTCCCAAGCACAGTCAGCTGCCTATGTTCTTGCTTGTCGACAAACTAACCGCTGCCTTTCTTTTCAGCAGCTGCCACCGTCTTCGGTGCATCTCGGAGCCTCTGGCGACGAGCAAGACTTGCCAAGGTGGGACGCATCAGGACCAAGTCAAAACCCAGGCAAGTTGTCCTGGAACGCTTTCCATTCGCTTGCCGAGAGTGAATTCAAGAGGCAGGAGAGCGGCAGCCACCGTCCTCTGGCAGTCGGAAGGCTTCGCACACAAGCCCGCTTCTTTGTGGCTTCGTTCTTCGCCTCTTCCAAGCAACCGCGATCTCTGCTTCTCAGAGGCGAAGAAGCGGCTAATTCGCGCACAGCTCAGTAGAGCGGCAGCGCAGCGCTCCGGAGCGCCGCTTCAAGCCGAAAGACGCCGGGAAGCGGCACTTTCCTCCGGATAGCTCCGGAGCCGCGCTTCTGCTTCTCTAGTCATCGCTATCTTAGCGAAAAGCTTTCCCACTCCAGTTGGCATGGGGAGAGCATACCTGCACTGCACACTAACCGCGGTTTGCAAAGAAAGAGGATTTGCTGCACATTCCAAGGACACGGCTCTTTCCGAGGCAATCTGCAACCTGCTGTCAGATGGAAGTGCTCTCTGCCCTCTCCTGCCCAGCTCTAGGTACTAGCGGGCACTTTCCAGCCTGGGCGAGGCAAACAACCTCGAGAGATGTCACAGAGCCTAAGTGGAGCACAGATGCTCAAAAGCAGCAAAGCTGAAGAGCCTGGCTCAGCTTCACTAGTGTGCAATTGACTGACTGCGAAAAACAAAGCAGCAGAGCACCGGGCTTCAGGGCGCTGTGAAGGCAATTGCCAAAACCAGGCAGCTGCTCCTTCCCAAGCACAGGCAGCTGCCTATGTTCTTGCTTGTCGACAAACTCACCGCTGCCCTTCTTTTCAGCAGCTGCCACCGTCTTCGGTGCATCTCGGAGCCTCTGGCGACGAGCAAGACTTGCCAAGGTGGGAGGCATCAGGACCAAGTCAAAACCCAGGCAGGTTGTCCTGGAACGCTTTCCATTCGCTTGCCGAGAGTGAATTCAAGAGGCAGGAGAGCGGCAGCCACCGTCCTCCAGCAGTCGGAAGGCTTCGCACACAAGCCCGCTTCTTTGCGGCTTCGTTCTTCGCCTCTTCCAAGCAACCGCGATCTCTGCTTCTCGGAGGCGAAGAAGCGGCTAATTCGCGCACAGCTCAGTAAAGCGGCAACGGAGCGCTCCGGAGCGCCGCTTCAAGCCGAAAGACACCGGGAAACGGCACTTTCTTCCGGATAGCTCCGGAGCCGCGCTTCTGCTTCTCTAGTCATCTCTAGCTTAGCGAAAAGCTTTCCCACTCCATTTGGCAAGGGGAGAGCGTACCTGCACTGCACACTAAGTGCGGTTGGCAAAGAAAGAGGATTTGCTGCACATTCCAAGGACACGGCTCTTTCCGAGGCAATCTGCAACCTGCTGTCAGATGGAAGTGCTCTCTGCCCTCTCCTGCCCAGCTCTAGGTACTAGCGGGCACTTTCCAGCCTGGGCGAGGCAAACAACCTCCAGAGATGTCACAGAGCATAAGTGGAGCACAGATGCTCAAAAGCAGCAAAGCTGAAGAGCCTGGCTCAGCTTCACTAGTGTGCAATTGACTGACTGTGAAAAACAAAGCAGCAGAGCACCGGGCTTCTGGGCGCTGTGAAGGCAATTGCCAAAACCAGGCAGCTGCTCCTTCCCAAGCACAGGCAGCTGCCCATGTTCTTGCTTGTCGACAAACTCACCGCTGCCCTTCTTTTCAGCAGCTGCCACCGTCTTCGGTGCATCTCGGAGCCTCTGGCGACGAGCAAGACTTGCCAAGGTGGGACACATCAGGACCAAGTAAAAACCCAGGCAAGTTGTCCTGGAACGCTTTCCATTCCCTTGCCGAGAGTGAATTCAAGAGGCAGGAGAGCGGCATCCACTGTCCTCCGGCAGTCGGAAGGCTTCACACACAAGCCCGCTTCTTTGCGGCTTCGTTCTTCGCCTCTTCTAAGCAACCGCGATCTCTGCTTCTCGGAGGCGAAGAAGCGGCTAATTCGCGCACAGCTCAGTAAAGCGGCAGCGGAGCGCTCCGGAGCGCCGCTTCAAGCCGAAAGACCCCGGGAAACGGCACTTTCCTCCGGATAGCTCCGGAGCCGCGCTTCTGCTTCTCTAGTCATCTCTAGCTTAGCGAAAATCTTTCCCACTCCATTTGGCAAGGGGAGAGTGTACCTGCACTGCACACTAACCGCGGTTTGCAAAGAAAGAGGATTTGCTGCACATTCCAAGGACACGGCTGTTTCCGAGGCAATCTGCAACCTGCTGTCAGATGGAAGTGCTCTCTGCCCTCTCCTGCACAGCTCTAGGTACTAGCGGGCACTTTCCAGCCTGGGCGAGGCAAACAACCTCCAGAGATGTCACAGAGCATAAGTGGAGCACAGATGCTCAAAAGCAGCAAAGCTGAAGAGCCTGGCTCAGCTTCACTAGTGTGCAATTGACTGACTGTGAAAAACAAAGCAGCAGAGCACCGGGCTTCTGGGCGCTGTGAAGGCAATTGCCAAAACCAGGCAGCTGCTCCTTCCCAAGCACAGGCAGCTGCCTATGTTCTTGCTTGTCGACAAACTCACCGCTGCCCTTCTTTTCAGCAGCTGCCACCGTCTTCTGTGCATCTCGCAGCCTCTGGCGACGAGCAAGACTTGCCAAGGTGGGACGCATCAGGACCAAGTCAAAACCCAGGCAAGTTGTCCTGGAACGCTTTCCATTCGCTTGCCGAGAGTGAATTCAAGAGGCAGGAGAGCGGCAGCCACTGTCCCCCGGCAGTCGGAAGGCTTCACACACAAGCCCGCTTCTTTGCGGCTTCGTTCTTCGCCTCTTCCAAGCAACCGCGATCTCTGCTTCTCGGAGGCGAAGAAGCGGCTAATTCGCGCACAGCTCAGTAAAGCGGCAGCGGAGCGCTCCGGAGCGCCGCTTCAAGCCGAAAGACGCCGGGAAACGGCACTTTCCTCCGGATAGCTCCGGAGCCGCGCTTCTGCTTCTCTAGTCATCTCTAGCTTAGCGAAAAGCTTTCCCACTCCAGTTGGCAAGGGGAGAGCGTACCTGCACTGCACACTAACCGCGGTTTGCAAAGAAAGAGGATTTGCTGCACATTCCAAGGACACGGCTCTTTCCGAGGCAATCTGCAACCTGCTGTCAGATGGAAGTGCTCTCTGCCCTCTCCTGCCCAGCTCTAGGTACTAGCGGGCACTTTCCAGCCTGGGCGAGGCAAACAACCTCCAGAGATGTCACAGAGCATAAGTGGAGCACAGATGCTCAAAAGCAGCAAAGCTGAAGAGCCTGGCTCAGCTTCACTAGTGTGCAATTGACTGACTGTGAAAAACAAAGCAGCAGAGCACCGGGCTTCTGGGCGCTGTGAAGGCAATTGCCAAAACCAGGCAGCTGCTCCTTCCCAAGCACAGGCAGCTGCCCATGTTCTTGCTTGTCGACAAACTCACCGCTGCCCTTCTTTTCAGCAGCTGCCACCGTCTTCGGTGCATCTCGGAGCCTCTGGCGACGAGCAAGACTTGCCAAGGTGGGACACATCAGGACCAAGTAAAAACCCAGGCAAGTTGTCCTGGAACGCTTTCCATTCCCTTGCCGAGAGTGAATTCAAGAGGCAGGAGAGCGGCATCCACTGTCCTCCGGCAGTCGGAAGGCTTCACACACAAGCCCGCTTCTTTGCGGCTTCGTTCTTCGCCTCTTCTAAGCAACCGCGATCTCTGCTTCTCGGAGGCGAAGAAGCGGCTAATTCGCGCACAGCTCAGTAAAGCGGCAGCGGAGCGCTCCGGAGCGCCGCTTCAAGCCGAAAGACCCCGGGAAACGGCACTTTCCTCCGGATAGCTCCGGAGCCGCGCTTCTGCTTCTCTAGTCATCTCTAGCTTAGCGAAAATCTTTCCCACTCCATTTGGCAAGGGGAGAGTGTACCTGCACTGCACACTAACCGCGGTTTGCAAAGAAAGAGGATTTGCTGCACATTCCAAGGACACGGCTGTTTCCGAGGCAATCTGCAACCTGCTGTCAGATGGAAGTGCTCTCTGCCCTCTCCTGCACAGCTCTAGGTACTAGCGGGCACTTTCCAGCCTGGGCGAGGCAAACAACCTCCAGAGATGTCACAGAGCATAAGTGGAGCACAGATGCTCAAAAGCAGCAAAGCTGAAGAGCCTGGCTCAGCTTCACTAGTGTGCAATTGACTGACTGTGAAAAACAAAGCAGCAGAGCACCGGGCTTCTGGGCGCTGTGAAGGCAATTGCCAAAACCAGGCAGCTGCTCCTTCCCAAGCACAGGCAGCTGCCTATGTTCTTGCTTGTCGACAAACTCACCGCTGCCCTTCTTTTCAGCAGCTGCCACCGTCTTCGGTGCATCTCGGAGCCTCTGGCGACGAGCAAGACTTGCCAAGGTGGGACGCATCAGGACCAAGTCAAAACCCAGGCAAGTTGTCCTGGAACGCTTTCCATTCGCTTGCCGAGAGTGAATTCAAGAGGCAGGAGAGCGGCAGCCACTGTCCCCCGGCAGTCGGAAGGCTTCACACACAAGCCCGCTTCTTTGCGGCTTCGTTCTTCGCCTCTTCCAAGCAACCGCGATCTCTGCTTCTCGGAGGCGAAGAAGCGGCTAATTCGCGCACAGCTCAGTAAAGCGGCAGCGGAGCGCTCCGGAGCGCCGCTTCAAGCCGAAAGACGCCGGGAAACGGCACTTTCCTCCGGATAGCTCCGGAGCCGCGCTTCTGCTTCTCTAGTCATCTCTAGCTTAGCGAAAAGCTTTCCCACTCCAGTTGGCAAGGGGAGAGCGTACCTGCACTGCACACTAAGTGCGGTTGGCAAAGAAAGAGGATTTGCTGCACATTCCAAGGACACGGCTCTTTCCGAGGCAATCTGCAACCTGCTGTCAGATGGAAGTGCTCTCTGCCCTCTCCTGCCCAGCTCTAGGTACTAGCGGGCACTTTCCAGCCTGGGCGAGGCAAACAACCTCCAGAGATGTCACAGAGCATAAGTGGAGCACAGATGCTCAAAAGCAGCAAAGCTGAAGAGCCTGGCTCAGCTTCACTAGTGTGCAATTGACTGACTGTGAAAAACAAAGCAGCAGAGCACCGGGCTTCTGGGCGCTGTGAAGGCAATTGCCAAAACCAGGCAGCTGCTCCTTCCCAAGCACAGGCAGCTGCCCATGTTCTTGCTTGTCGACAAACTCACCGCTGCCCTTCTTTTCAGCAGCTGCCACCGTCTTCGGTGCATCTCGGAGCCTCTGGCGACGAGCAAGACTTGCCAAGGTGGGACACATCAGGACCAAGTAAAAACCCAGGCAAGTTGTCCTGGAACGCTTTCCATTCGCTTGCCGAGAGTGAATTCAACAGGCAGGAGAGCGGCAGCCACTGTCCTCCGGCAGTCTGAAGGCTTCACACACAAGCCCGCTTCTTTGCGGCTTCGTTCTTCGCCTCTTCCAAGCAACCGCGATCTCTGCTTCTCGGAGGCGCAGAAGCGGCTAATTCGCGCACAGCTCAGTAGAGCGGCAGCGCAGCGCTCCGGAGCGCCGCTTCAAGCCGAAAGACGCCGGGAAGCGGCACTTTCCTCCGGATAGCTCCGGAGCCGCGCTTCTGCTTCTCTAGTCATCTCTAGCTTAGCGAAAAGCTTTCCCACTCCATTTGGCAAGGGGAGAGTGTACCTGCACTGCACACTAACCGCGGTTTGCAAAGAAAGAGGATTTGCTGCACATTCCAAGGACACGGCTCTTTCCGAGGCAATCTGCAACCTGCTGTCAGATGGAAGTGCTCTCTGCCCTCTCCTGCCCAGCTCTAGGTACTAGCGGGCACTTTCCAGCCTGGGCGAGGCAAACAACCTCCAGAGATGTCACAGAGCCTAAGTGGAGCACAGATGCTCAAAAGCAGCAAAGCTGAAGAGCCTGGCTCAGCTTCACTAGTGTGCAATTGACTGACTGCGAAAAACAAAGCAGCAGAGCACCGGGCTTCTGGGCGCTGTGAAGGCAATTGCCAAAACCAGGCAGCTGCTCCTTCCCAAGCACAGTCAGCTGCCTATGTTCTTGCTTGTCGACAAACTAACCGCTGCCTTTCTTTTCAGCAGCTGCCACCGTCTTCGGTGCATCTCGGAGCCTCTGGCGACGAGCAAGACTTGCCAAGGTGGGACGCATCAGGACCAAGTCAAAACCCAGGCAAGTTGTCCTGGAACGCTTTCCATTCGCTTGCCGAGAGTGAATTCAAGAGGCAGGAGAGCGGCAGCCACTGTCCTCCGGCAGTCTGAAGGCTTCACACACAAGCCCGCTTCTTTGCGGCTTCGTTCTTCGCCTCTTCTAAGCAACCGCGATCTCTGCTTCTCGGAGGCGAAGAAGCGGCTAATTCGCGCACAGCTCAGTAAAGCGGCAGCGCAGCGCTCCGGAGCGCCGCTTCAAGCCGAAAGACCCCGGGAAACGGCACTTTCCTCCGGATAGCTCCGGAGCCGCGCTTCTGCTTCTCTAGTCATCTCTAGCTTAGCGAAAATCTTTCCCACTCCATTTGGCAAGGGGAGAGTGTACCTGCACTGCACACTAACCGCGGTTTGCAAAGAAAGAGGATTTGCTGCACATTCCAAGGACACGGCTCTCTCCGAGGCAATCTGCAACCTGCTGTCAGATGGAAGTGCTCTCTGCCCTCTCCTGCCCAGCTCTAGGTACTAGCGGGCACTTGCCAGCCTGGCCGAGGCAAACCACCTCCAGAGATGTCACAGAGCGTAAGTGGGGCACAGATGCTCAAAAGCAGCAAAGCTGAAGAGCCTGGCTCAGCTTCACTAGTGTGCAATTGACTGACTGCGAAAAACAAAGCAGCAGAGCACCGGGCTTCTGGGCGCTGTGAAGGCAATTGCCAAAACCAGGCAGCTGCTCCTTCCCAAGCACAGTCAGCTGCCTATGTTCTTGCTTGTCGACAAACTAACCGCTGCCTTTCTTTTCAGCAGCTGCCACCGTCTTCGGTGCATCTCGGAGCCTCTGGCGACGAGCAAGACTTGCCAAGGTGGGACGCATCAGGACCAAGTCAAAACCCAGGCAAGTTGTCCTGGAACGCTTTCCATTCGCTTGCCGAGAGTGAATTCAAGAGGCAGGAGAGCGGCAGCCACCGTCCTCTGGCAGTCGGAAGGCTTCGCACACAAGCCCGCTTCTTTGTGGCTTCGTTCTTCGCCTCTTCCAAGCAACCGCGATCTCTGCTTCTCAGAGGCGAAGAAGCGGCTAATTCGCGCACAGCTCAGTAGAGCGGCAGCGCAGCGCTCCGGAGCGCCGCTTCAAGCCGAAAGACGCCGGGAAGCGGCACTTTCCTCCGGATAGCTCCGGAGCCGCGCTTCTGCTTCTCTAGTCATCGCTATCTTAGCGAAAAGCTTTCCCACTCCAGTTGGCATGGGGAGAGCATACCTGCACTGCACACTAACCGCGGTTTGCAAAGAAAGAGGATTTGCTGCACATTCCAAGGACACGGCTCTTTCCGAGGCAATCTGCAACCTGCTGTCAGATGGAAGTGCTCTCTGCCCTCTCCTGCCCAGCTCTAGGTACTAGCGGGCACTTTCCAGCCTGGGCGAGGCAAACAACCTCGAGAGATGTCACAGAGCCTAAGTGGAGCACAGATGCTCAAAAGCAGCAAAGCTGAAGAGCCTGGCTCAGCTTCACTAGTGTGCAATTGACTGACTGCGAAAAACAAAGCAGCAGAGCACCGGGCTTCAGGGCGCTGTGAAGGCAATTGCCAAAACCAGGCAGCTGCTCCTTCCCAAGCACAGGCAGCTGCCTATGTTCTTGCTTGTCGACAAACTCACCGCTGCCCTTCTTTTCAGCAGCTGCCACCGTCTTCGGTGCATCTCGGAGCCTCTGGCGACGAGCAAGACTTGCCAAGGTGGGAGGCATCAGGACCAAGTCAAAACCCAGGCAGGTTGTCCTGGAACGCTTTCCATTCGCTTGCCGAGAGTGAATTCAAGAGGCAGGAGAGCGGCAGCCACCGTCCTCCAGCAGTCGGAAGGCTTCGCACACAAGCCCGCTTCTTTGCGGCTTCGTTCTTCGCCTCTTCCAAGCAACCGCGATCTCTGCTTCTCGGAGGCGAAGAAGCGGCTAATTCGCGCACAGCTCAGTAAAGCGGCAACGGAGCGCTCCGGAGCGCCGCTTCAAGCCGAAAGACGCCGGGAAACGGCACTTTCTTCCGGATAGCTCCGGAGCCGCGCTTCTGCTTCTCTAGTCATCTCTAGCTTAGCGAAAAGCTTTCCCACTCCATTTGGCAAGGGGAGAGCGTACCTGCACTGCACACTAAGTGCGGTTGGCAAAGAAAGAGGATTTGCTGCACATTCCAAGGACACGGCTCTTTCCGAGGCAATCTGCAACCTGCTGTCAGATGGAAGTGCTCTCTGCCCTCTCCTGCCCAGCTCTAGGTACTAGCGGGCACTTTCCAGCCTGGGCGAGGCAAACAACCTCCAGAGATGTCACAGAGCATAAGTGGAGCACAGATGCTCAAAAGCAGCAAAGCTGAAGAGCCTGGCTCAGCTTCACTAGTGTGCAATTGACTGACTGTGAAAAACAAAGCAGCAGAGCACCGGGCTTCTGGGCGCTGTGAAGGCAATTGCCAAAACCAGGCAGCTGCTCCTTCCCAAGCACAGGCAGCTGCCCATGTTCTTGCTTGTCGACAAACTCACCGCTGCCCTTCTTTTCAGCAGCTGCCACCGTCTTCGGTGCATCTCGGAGCCTCTGGCGACGAGCAAGACTTGCCAAGGTGGGACACATCAGGACCAAGTAAAAACCCAGGCAAGTTGTCCTGGAACGCTTTCCATTCCCTTGCCGAGAGTGAATTCAAGAGGCAGGAGAGCGGCATCCACTGTCCTCCGGCAGTCGGAAGGCTTCACACACAAGCCCGCTTCTTTGCGGCTTCGTTCTTCGCCTCTTCTAAGCAACCGCGATCTCTGCTTCTCGGAGGCGAAGAAGCGGCTAATTCGCGCACAGCTCAGTAAAGCGGCAGCGGAGCGCTCCGGAGCGCCGCTTCAAGCCGAAAGACCCCGGGAAACGGCACTTTCCTCCGGATAGCTCCGGAGCCGCGCTTCTGCTTCTCTAGTCATCTCTAGCTTAGCGAAAATCTTTCCCACTCCATTTGGCAAGGGGAGAGTGTACCTGCACTGCACACTAACCGCGGTTTGCAAAGAAAGAGGATTTGCTGCACATTCCAAGGACACGGCTGTTTCCGAGGCAATCTGCAACCTGCTGTCAGATGGAAGTGCTCTCTGCCCTCTCCTGCACAGCTCTAGGTACTAGCGGGCACTTTCCAGCCTGGGCGAGGCAAACAACCTCCAGAGATGTCACAGAGCATAAGTGGAGCACAGATGCTCAAAAGCAGCAAAGCTGAAGAGCCTGGCTCAGCTTCACTAGTGTGCAATTGACTGACTGTGAAAAACAAAGCAGCAGAGCACCGGGCTTCTGGGCGCTGTGAAGGCAATTGCCAAAACCAGGCAGCTGCTCCTTCCCAAGCACAGGCAGCTGCCTATGTTCTTGCTTGTCGACAAACTCACCGCTGCCCTTCTTTTCAGCAGCTGCCACCGTCTTCTGTGCATCTCGCAGCCTCTGGCGACGAGCAAGACTTGCCAAGGTGGGACGCATCAGGACCAAGTCAAAACCCAGGCAAGTTGTCCTGGAACGCTTTCCATTCGCTTGCCGAGAGTGAATTCAAGAGGCAGGAGAGCGGCAGCCACTGTCCCCCGGCAGTCGGAAGGCTTCACACACAAGCCCGCTTCTTTGCGGCTTCGTTCTTCGCCTCTTCCAAGCAACCGCGATCTCTGCTTCTCGGAGGCGAAGAAGCGGCTAATTCGCGCACAGCTCAGTAAAGCGGCAGCGGAGCGCTCCGGAGCGCCGCTTCAAGCCGAAAGACGCCGGGAAACGGCACTTTCCTCCGGATAGCTCCGGAGCCGCGCTTCTGCTTCTCTAGTCATCTCTAGCTTAGCGAAAAGCTTTCCCACTCCAGTTGGCAAGGGGAGAGCGTACCTGCACTGCACACTAACCGCGGTTTGCAAAGAAAGAGGATTTGCTGCACATTCCAAGGACACGGCTCTTTCCGAGGCAATCTGCAACCTGCTGTCAGATGGAAGTGCTCTCTGCCCTCTCCTGCCCAGCTCTAGGTACTAGCGGGCACTTTCCAGCCTGGGCGAGGCAAACAACCTCCAGAGATGTCACAGAGCATAAGTGGAGCACAGATGCTCAAAAGCAGCAAAGCTGAAGAGCCTGGCTCAGCTTCACTAGTGTGCAATTGACTGACTGTGAAAAACAAAGCAGCAGAGCACCGGGCTTCTGGGCGCTGTGAAGGCAATTGCCAAAACCAGGCAGCTGCTCCTTCCCAAGCACAGGCAGCTGCCCATGTTCTTGCTTGTCGACAAACTCACCGCTGCCCTTCTTTTCAGCAGCTGCCACCGTCTTCGGTGCATCTCGGAGCCTCTGGCGACGAGCAAGACTTGCCAAGGTGGGACACATCAGGACCAAGTAAAAACCCAGGCAAGTTGTCCTGGAACGCTTTCCATTCCCTTGCCGAGAGTGAATTCAAGAGGCAGGAGAGCGGCATCCACTGTCCTCCGGCAGTCGGAAGGCTTCACACACAAGCCCGCTTCTTTGCGGCTTCGTTCTTCGCCTCTTCTAAGCAACCGCGATCTCTGCTTCTCGGAGGCGAAGAAGCGGCTAATTCGCGCACAGCTCAGTAAAGCGGCAGCGGAGCGCTCCGGAGCGCCGCTTCAAGCCGAAAGACCCCGGGAAACGGCACTTTCCTCCGGATAGCTCCGGAGCCGCGCTTCTGCTTCTCTAGTCATCTCTAGCTTAGCGAAAATCTTTCCCACTCCATTTGGCAAGGGGAGAGTGTACCTGCACTGCACACTAACCGCGGTTTGCAAAGAAAGAGGATTTGCTGCACATTCCAAGGACACGGCTGTTTCCGAGGCAATCTGCAACCTGCTGTCAGATGGAAGTGCTCTCTGCCCTCTCCTGCACAGCTCTAGGTACTAGCGGGCACTTTCCAGCCTGGGCGAGGCAAACAACCTCCAGAGATGTCACAGAGCATAAGTGGAGCACAGATGCTCAAAAGCAGCAAAGCTGAAGAGCCTGGCTCAGCTTCACTAGTGTGCAATTGACTGACTGTGAAAAACAAAGCAGCAGAGCACCGGGCTTCTGGGCGCTGTGAAGGCAATTGCCAAAACCAGGCAGCTGCTCCTTCCCAAGCACAGGCAGCTGCCTATGTTCTTGCTTGTCGACAAACTCACCGCTGCCCTTCTTTTCAGCAGCTGCCACCGTCTTCGGTGCATCTCGGAGCCTCTGGCGACGAGCAAGACTTGCCAAGGTGGGACGCATCAGGACCAAGTCAAAACCCAGGCAAGTTGTCCTGGAACGCTTTCCATTCGCTTGCCGAGAGTGAATTCAAGAGGCAGGAGAGCGGCAGCCACTGTCCCCCGGCAGTCGGAAGGCTTCACACACAAGCCCGCTTCTTTGCGGCTTCGTTCTTCGCCTCTTCCAAGCAACCGCGATCTCTGCTTCTCGGAGGCGAAGAAGCGGCTAATTCGCGCACAGCTCAGTAAAGCGGCAGCGGAGCGCTCCGGAGCGCCGCTTCAAGCCGAAAGACGCCGGGAAACGGCACTTTCCTCCGGATAGCTCCGGAGCCGCGCTTCTGCTTCTCTAGTCATCTCTAGCTTAGCGAAAAGCTTTCCCACTCCAGTTGGCAAGGGGAGAGCGTACCTGCACTGCACACTAAGTGCGGTTGGCAAAGAAAGAGGATTTGCTGCACATTCCAAGGACACGGCTCTTTCCGAGGCAATCTGCAACCTGCTGTCAGATGGAAGTGCTCTCTGCCCTCTCCTGCCCAGCTCTAGGTACTAGCGGGCACTTTCCAGCCTGGGCGAGGCAAACAACCTCCAGAGATGTCACAGAGCATAAGTGGAGCACAGATGCTCAAAAGCAGCAAAGCTGAAGAGCCTGGCTCAGCTTCACTAGTGTGCAATTGACTGACTGTGAAAAACAAAGCAGCAGAGCACCGGGCTTCTGGGCGCTGTGAAGGCAATTGCCAAAACCAGGCAGCTGCTCCTTCCCAAGCACAGGCAGCTGCCCATGTTCTTGCTTGTCGACAAACTCACCGCTGCCCTTCTTTTCAGCAGCTGCCACCGTCTTCGGTGCATCTCGGAGCCTCTGGCGACGAGCAAGACTTGCCAAGGTGGGACACATCAGGACCAAGTAAAAACCCAGGCAAGTTGTCCTGGAACGCTTTCCATTCGCTTGCCGAGAGTGAATTCAAGAGGCAGGAGAGCGGCATCCACTGTCCTCCGGCAGTCGGAAGGCTTCACACACAAGCCCGCTTCTTTGCGGCTTCGTTCTTCGCCTCTTCTAAGCAACCGCGATCTCTGCTTCTCGGAGGCGAAGAAGCGGCTAATTCGCGCACAGCTCAGTAAAGCGGCAGCGGAGCGCTCCGGAGCGCCGCTTCAAGCCGAAAGACCCCGGGAAACGGCACTTTCCTCCGGATAGCTCCGGAGCCGCGCTTCTGCTTCTCTAGTCATCTCTAGCTTAGCGAAAATCTTTCCCACTCCATTTGGCAAGGGGAGAGTGTACCTGCACTGCACACTAACCGCGGTTTGCAAAGAAAGAGGATTTGCTGCACATTCCAAGGACACGGCTGTTTCCGAGGCAATCTGCAACCTGCTGTCAGATGGAAGTGCTCTCTGCCCTCTCCTGCACAGCTCTAGGTACTAGCGGGCACTTTCCAGCCTGGGCGAGGCAAACAACCTCCAGAGATGTCACAGAGCATAAGTGGAGCACAGATGCTCAAAAGCAGCAAAGCTGAAGAGCCTGGCTCAGCTTCACTAGTGTGCAATTGACTGACTGTGAAAAACAAAGCAGCAGAGCACCGGGCTTCTGGGCGCTGTGAAGGCAATTGCCAAAACCAGGCAGCTGCTCCTTCCCAAGCACAGGCAGCTGCCTATGTTCTTGCTTGTCGACAAACTCACCGCTGCCCTTCTTTTCAGCAGCTGCCACCGTCTTCGGTGCATCTCGGAGCCTCTGGCGACGAGCAAGACTTGCCAAGGTGGGACGCATCAGGACCAAGTCAAAACCCAGGCAAGTTGTCCTGGAACGCTTTCCATTCGCTTGCCGAGAGTGAATTCAAGAGGCAGGAGAGCGGCAGCCACTGTCCCCCGGCAGTCGGAAGGCTTCACACACAAGCCCGCTTCTTTGCGGCTTCGTTCTTCGCCTCTTCCAAGCAACCGCGATCTCTGCTTCTCGGAGGCGAAGAAGCGGCTAATTCGCGCACAGCTCAGTAAAGCGGCAGCGGAGCGCTCCGGAGCGCCGCTTCAAGCCGAAAGACGCCGGGAAACGGCACTTTCCTCCGGATAGCTCCGGAGCCGCGCTTCTGCTTCTCTAGTCATCTCTAGCTTAGCGAAAAGCTTTCCCACTCCAGTTGGCAAGGGGAGAGCGTACCTGCACTGCACACTAACCGCGGTTTGCAAAGAAAGAGGATTTGCTGCACATTCCAAGGACACGGCTCTCTCCGAGGCAATCTGCAACCTGCTGTCAGATGGAAGTGCTCTCTGCCCTCTCCTGCCCAGCTCTAGGTACTAGCGGGCACTTTCCAGCCTGGGCGAGGCAAACAACCTCGAGAGATGTCACAGAGCCTAAGTGGAGCACAGATGCTCAAAAGCAGCAAAGCTGAAGAGCCTGGCTCAGCTTCACTAGTGTGCAATTGACTGACTGCGAAAAACAAAGCAGCAGAGCACCGGGCTTCTGGGCGCTGTGAAGGCAATTGCCAAAACCAGGCAGCTGCTCCTTCCCAAGCACAGGCAGCTGCCTATGTTCTTGCTTGTCGACAAACTCACCGCTGCCCTTCTTTTCAGCAGCTGCCACCGTCTTCGGTGCATCTCGGAGCCTCTGGCGACGAGCAAGACTTGCCAAGGTGGGAGGCATCAGGACCAAGTCAAAACCCAGGCAGGTTGTCCTGGAACGCTTTCCATTCGCTTGCCGAGAGTGAATTCAAGAGGCAGGAGAGCGGCATCCACTGTCCTCCGGCAGTCTGAAGGCTTCACACACAAGCCCGCTTCTTTGCGGCTTCGTTCTTCGCCTCTTCTAAGCAACCGCGATCTCTGCTTCTCGGAGGCGAAGAAGCGGCTAATTCGCGCACAGCTCAGTAGAGCGGCAGCAAAGCGCTCCGGAGCGCCGCTTCAAGCCGAAAGACCCCGGGAAACGGCACTTTCCTCCGGATAGCTCCGGAGCCGCGCTTCTGCTTCTCTAGTCATCTCTAGCTTAGCGAAAATCTTTCCCACTCCATTTGGCAAGGGGAGAGTGTACCTGCACTGCACACTAAGTGCGGTTGGCAAAGAAAGAGGATTTGCTGCACATTCCAAGGACACGGCTCTTTCCGAGGCAATCTGCAACCTGCTGTCAGATGGAAGTGCTCTCTGCCCTCTCCTGCCCAGCTCTAGGTACTAGCGGGCACTTTCCAGCCTGGGCGAGGCAAACAACCTCCAGAGATGTCACAGAGCATAAGTGGAGCACAGATGCTCAAAAGCAGCAAAGCTGAAGAGCCTGGCTCAGCTTCACTAGTGTGCAATTGACTGACTGTGAAAAACAAAGCAGCAGAGCACCGGGCTTCTGGGCGCTGTGAAGGCAATTGCCAAAACCAGGCAGCTGCTCCTTCCCAAGCACAGGCAGCTGCCTGTGTTCTTGCTTGTCGACAAACTCACCGCTGCCCTTCTTTTCAGCAGCTGCCACCGTCTTCGGTGCATCTCGGAGCCTCTGGCGACGAGCAAGACTTGCCAAGGTGGGACGCATCAGGACCAAGTCAAAACCCAGGCAAGTTGTCCTGGAACGCTTTCCATTCGCTTGCCGAGAGTGAATTCAAGAGGCAGGAGAGCGGCAGCCACTGTCCCCCGGCAGTCTGAAGGCTTCACACACAAGCCCGCTTCTTTGCGGCTTCGTTCTTCGCCTCTTCCAAGCAACCGCGATCTCTGCTTCTCGGAGGCGAAGAAGCGGCTAATTCGCGCACAGCTCAGTAAAGCGGCAGCGGAGCGCTCCGCAGCGCCGCTTCAAGCCGAAAGACGCCGGGAAACGGCACTTTCCTCCGGATAGCTCCGGAGCCGCGCTTCTGCTTCTCTAGTCATCTCTAGCTTAGCGAAAAGCTTTCCCACTCCATTTGGCAAGGGGAGAGCGTACCTGCACTGCACACTAACCGCGGTTTGCAAAGAAAGAGGATTTGCTGCACATTCCAAGGACACGGCTCTTTCCGAGGCAATCTGCAACCTGCTGTCAGATGGAAGTGCTCTCTGCCCTCTCCTGCCTAGCTCTAGGTACTAGCGGGCACTTGCCAGCCTGGCCGAGGCAAACAACCTCCAGAGATGTCACAGAGCGTAAGTGGAGCACAGATGCTCAAAAGCAGCAAAGCTGAAGAGCCTGGCTCAGCTTCACTAGTGTGCAATTGACTGACTGCGAAAAACAAAGCAGCAGAGCACCGGGCTTCTGGGCGCTGTGAAGGCAATTGCCAAAACCAGGCAGCTGCTCCTTCCCAAGCACAGGCAGCTGCCTATGTTCTTGCTTGTCGACAAACTCACCGCTGCCCTTCTTTTCAGCAGCTGCCACCGTCTTCGGTGCATCTCGGAGCCTCTGGCGACGAGCAAGACTTGCCAAGGTGGGAGGCATCAGGACCAAGTCAAAACCCAGGCAAGTTGTCCTGGAACGCTTTCCATTCGCTTGCCGAGAGTGAATTCAAGAGGCAGGAGAGCGGCATCCACTGTCCTCCGGCAGTCTGAAGGCTTCACACACAAGCCCGCTTCTTTGCGGCTTCGTTCTTCGCCTCTTCTAAGCAACCGCGATCTCTGCTTCTCGGAGGCGAAGAAGCGGCTAATTCGCGCACAGCTCAGTAAAGCGGCAGCGGAGCGCTCCGGAGCGCCGCTTCAAGCCGAAAGACGCCGGGAAACGGCACTTTCCTCCGGATAGCTCCGGAGCCGCGCTTCTGCTTCTCTAGTCATCTCTAGCTTAGCGAAAAGCTTTCCCACTCCATTTGGCAAGGGGAGAGCGTACCTGCACTGCACACTAACCGCGGTTTGCAAAGAAAGAGGATTTGCTGCACATTCCAAGGACACGGCTGTTTCTGAGGCAATCTGCAACCTGCTGTCAGATGGAAGTGCTCTCTGCCCTCTCCTGCCCAGCTCTAGGTACTAGCGGGCACTTTCCAGCCTGGGCGAGGCAAACAACCTCGAGAGATGTCACAGAGCCTAAGTGGAGCACAGATGCTCAAAAGCAGCAAAGCTGAAGAGCCTGGCTCAGCTTCACTAGTGTGCAATTGACTGACTGCGAAAAACAAAGCAGCAGAGCACCGGGCTTCTGGGCGCTGTGAAGGCAATTGCCAAAACCAGGCAGCTGCTCCTTCCCAAGCACAGGCAGCTGCCTATGTTCTTGCTTGTCGACAAACTCACCGCTGCCCTTCTTTTCAGCAGCTGCCACCGTCTTCGGTGCATCTCGGAGCCTCTGGCGACGAGCAAGACTTGCCAAGGTGGGAGGCATCAGGACCAAGTCAAAACCCAGGCAAGTTGTCCTGGAACGCTTTCCATTCGCTTGCCGAGAGTGAATTCAAGAGGCAGGAGAGCGGCAGCCACTGTCCCCCGGCAGTCGGAAGGCTTCACACACAAGCCCGCTTCTTTGCGGCTTCGTTCTTCGCCTCTTCCAAGCAACCGCGATCTCTGCTTCTCGGAGGCGAAGAAGCGGCTAATTCGCGCACAGCTCAGTAAAGCGGCAGCGGAGCGCTCCGCAGCGTCACTTCAAGCCGAAAGACCCCGGGAAACGGCACTTTCCTCCGGATAGCTCCGGAGCCGCGCTTCTGCTTCTCTAGTCATCTCTAGCTTAGCGAAAAGCTTTCCCACTCCATTTGGCAAGGGGAGAGCGTACCTGCACTGCACACTAACCGCGGTTTGCAAAGAAAGAGGATTTGCTGCACATTCCAAGGACACGGCTCTTTCCGAGGCAATCTGCAACCTGCTGTCAGATGGAAGTGCTCTCTGCCCTCTCCTGCCCAGCTCTAGGTACTAGCGGGCACTTGCCAGCCTGGCCGAGGCAAACAACCTCCAGAGATGTCACAGAGCGTAAGTGGGGCACAGATGCTCAAAAGCAGCAAAGCTGAAGAGCCTGGCTCAGCTTCACTAGTGTGCAATTGACTGACTGCGAAAAACAAAGCAGCAGAGCACCGGGCTTCTGGGCGCTGTGAAGGCAATTGCCAAAACCAGGCAGCTGCTCCTTCCCAAGCACAGGCAGCTGCCTATGTTCTTGCTTGTCGACAAACTCACCGCTGCCCTTCTTTTCAGCAGCTGCCACCGTCTTCGGTGCATCTCGGAGCCTCTGGCGACGAGCAAGACTTGCCAAGGTGGGACGCATCAGGACCAAGTCAAAACCCAGGCAAGTTGTCCTGGAACGCTTTCCATTCGCTTGCCGAGAGTGAATTCAAGAGGCAGGAGAGCGGCATCCACTGTCCTCCGGCAGTCTGAAGGCTTCACACACAAGCCCGCTTCTTTGCGGCTTCGTTCTTCGCCTCTTCTAAGCAACCGCGATCTCTGCTTCTCGGAGGCGAAGAAGCGGCTAATTCGCGCACAGCTCAGTAGAGCGGCAGCGGAGCGCTCCGGAGCGCCGCTTCAAGCCGAAAGACGCCGGGAAACGGCACTTTCCTCCGGATAGCTCCGGAGCCGCGCTTCTGCTTCTCTAGTCATCTCTAGCTTAGCGAAAAGCTTTCCCACTCCATTTGGCAAGGGGAGAGCGTACCTGCACTGCACACTAACCGCGGTTTGCAAAGAAAGAGGATTTGCTGCACATTCCAAGGACACGGCTCTTTCCGAGGCAATCTGCAACCTGCTGTCAGATGGAAGTGCTCTCTGCCCTCTCCTGCCCAGCTCTAGGTACTAGCGGGCACTTGCCAGCCTGGCCGAGGCAAACAACCTCCAGAGATGTCACAGAGCGTAAGTGGGGCACAGATGCTCAAAAGCAGCAAAGCTGAAGAGCCTGGCTCAGCTTCACTAGTGTGCAATTGACTGACTGCGAAAAACAAAGCAGCAGAGCACCGGGCTTCTGGGCGCTGTGAAGGCAATTGCCAAAACCAGGCAGCTGCTCCTTCCCAAGCACAGGCAGCTGCCTATGTTCTTGCTTGTCGACAAACTCACCGCTGCCCTTCTTTTCAGCAGCTGCCACCGTCTTCGGTGCATCTCGGAGCCTCTGGCGACGAGCAAGACTTGCCAAGGTGGGACGCATCAGGACCAAGTCAAAACCCAGGCAAGTTGTCCTGGAACGCTTTCCATTCGCTTGCCGAGAGTGAATTCAAGAGGCAGGAGAGCGGCAGCCACTGTCCCCCGGCAGTCGGAAGGCTTCACACACAAGCCCGCTTCTTTGCGGCTTCGTTCTTCGCCTCTTCCAAGCAACCGCGATCTCTGCTTCTCGGAGGCGAAGAAGCGGCTAATTCGCGCACAGCTCAGTAAAGCGGCAGCGGAGCGCTCCGGAGCGCCGCTTCAAGCCGAAAGACGCCGGGAAACGGCACTTTCCTCCGGATAGCTCCGGAGCCGCGCTTCTGCTTCTCTAGTCATCTCTAGCTTAGCGAAAATCTTTCCCACTCCATTTGGCAAGGGGAGAGCGTACCTGCACTGCACACTAACCGCGGTTTGCAAAGAAAGAGGATTTGCTGCACATTCCAAGGACACGGCTCTTTCCGAGGCAATCTGCAACCTGCTGTCAGATGGAAGTGCTCTCTGCCCTCTCCTGCCCAGCTCTAGGTACTAGCGGGCACTTGCCAGCCTGGCCGAGGCAAACAACCTCCAGAGATGTCACAGAGCATAAGTGGAGCACAGATGCTCAAAAGCAGCAAAGCTGAAGAGCCTGGCTCAGCTTCACTAGTGTGCAATTGACTGACTGTGAAAAACAAAGCAGCAGAGCACCGGGCTTCTGGGCGCTGTGAAGGCAATTGCCAAAACCAGGCAGCTGTTCCTTCCCAAGCACAGGCAGCTGCCCATGTTCTTGCTTGTCGACAAACTCACCGCTGCCCTTCTTTTCAGCAGCTGCCACCGTCTTCGGTGCATCTCGGAGCCTCTGGCGACGAGCAAGACTTGCCAAGGTGGGACACATCAGGACCAAGTAAAAACCCAGGCAAGTTGTCCTGGAACGCTTTCCATTCGCTTGCCGAGAGTGAATTCAAGAGGCAGGAGAGCGGCAGCCACTGTCCCCCGGCAGTCTGAAGGCTTCACACACAAGCCCGCTTCTTTGCGGCTTCGTTCTTCGCCTCTTCCAAGCAACCGCGATCTCTGCTTCTCGGAGGCGAAGAAGCGGCTAATTCGCGCACAGCTCAGTAAAGCGGCAGCGGAGCGCTCCGGAGCGCCGCTTCAAGCCGAAAGACGCCGGGAAGCGGCACTTTCTTCCGGATAGCTCCGGAGCCGCGCTTCTGCTTCTCTAGTCATCTCTAGCTTAGCGAAAATCTTTCCCACTCCAGTTGGCAAGGGGAGAGCGTACCTGCACTGCACACTAACCGCGGTTTGCAAAGAAAGAGGATTTGCTGCACATTCCAAGGACACGGCTCTTTCCGAGGCAATCTGCAACCTGCTGTCAGATGGAAGTGCTCTCTGCCCTCTCCTGCCCAGCTCTAGGTACTAGCGGGCACTTTCCAGCCTGGGCGAGGCAAACAACCTCCAGAGATGTCACAGAGCATAAGTGGAGCACAGATGCTCAAAAGCAGCAAAGCTGAAGAGCCTGGCTCAGCTTCACTAGTGTGCAATTGACTGACTGTGAAAAACAAAGCAGCAGAGCACCGGGCTTCTGGGCGCTGTGAAGGCAATTGCCAAAACCAGGCAGCTGCTCCTTCCCAAGCACAGGCAGCTGCCTATGTTCTTGCTTGTCGACAAACTCACCGCTGCCCTTCTTTTCAGCAGCTGCCACCGTCTTCGGTGCATCTCGGAGCCTCTGGCGACGAGCAAGACTTGCCAAGGTGGGACGCATCAGGACCAAGTCAAAACCCAGGCAAGTTGTCCTGGAACGCTTTCCATTCGCTTGCCGAGAGTGAATTCAAGAGGCAGGAGAGCGGCAGCCACTGTCCCCCGGCAGTCGGAAGGCTTCACACACAAGCCCGCTTCTTTGCGGCTTCGTTCTTCGCCTCTTCCAAGCAACCGCGATCTCTGCTTCTCGGAGGCGAAGAAGCGGCTAATTCGCGCACAGCTCAGTAAAGCGGCAGCGGAGCGCTCCGCAGCGCCGCTTCAAGCCGAAAGACCCCGGGAAACGGCACTTTCCTCCGGATAGCTCCGGAGCCGCGCTTCTGCTTCTCTAGTCATCGCTATCTTAGCGAAAAGCTTTCCCACTCCATTTGGCAAGGGGAGAGCGTACCTGCACTGCACACTAACCGCGGTTTGCAAAGAAAGAGGATTTGCTGCACATTCCAAGGACACGGCTCTTTCCGAGGCAATCTGCAACCTGCTGTCAGATGGAAGTGCTCTCTGCCCTCTCCTGCCCAGCTCTAGGTACTAGCGGGCACTTGCCAGCCTGGCCGAGGCAAACAACCTCCAGAGATGTCACAGAGCGTAAGTGGGGCACAGATGCTCAAAAGCAGCAAAGCTGAAGAGCCTGGCTCAGCTTCACTAGTGTGCAATTGACTGACTGCGAAAAACAAAGCAGCAGAGCACCGGGCTTCTGGGCGCTGTGAAGGCAATTGCCAAAACCAGGCAGCTGCTCCTTCCCAAGCACAGGCAGCTGCCTATGTTCTTGCTTGTCGACAAACTCACCGCTGCCCTTCTTTTCAGCAGCTGCCACCGTCTTCGGTGCATCTCGGAGCCTCTGGCGACGAGCAAGACTTGCCAAGGTGGGACGCATCAGGACCAAGTCAAAACCCAGGCAAGTTGTCCTGGAACGCTTTCCATTCGCTTGCCGAGAGTGAATTCAAGAGGCAGGAGAGCGGCAGCCACTGTCCCCCGGCAGTCGGAAGGCTTCACACACAAGCCCGCTTCTTTGCGGCTTCGTTCTTCGCCTCTTCCAAGCAACCGCGATCTCTGCTTCTCGGAGGCGAAGAAGCGGCTAATTCGCGCACAGCTCAGTAAAGCGGCAGCGGAGCGCTCCGGAGCGCCGCTTCAAGCCGAAAGACGCCGGGAAACGGCACTTTCCTCCGGATAGCTCCGGAGCCGCGCTTCTGCTTCTCTAGTCATCTCTAGCTTAGCGAAAAGCTTTCCCACTCCAGTTGGCAAGGGGAGAGCGTACCTGCACTGCACACTAACCGCGGTTTGCAAAGAAAGAGGATTTGCTGCACATTCCAAGGACACGGCTCTCTCCGAGGCAATCTGCAACCTGCTGTCAGATGGAAGTGCTCTCTGCCCTCTCCTGCCCAGCTCTAGGTACTAGCGGGCACTTTCCAGCCTGGGCGAGGCAAACAACCTCGAGAGATGTCACAGAGCCTAAGTGGAGCACAGATGCTCAAAAGCAGCAAAGCTGAAGAGCCTGGCTCAGCTTCACTAGTGTGCAATTGACTGACTGCGAAAAACAAAGCAGCAGAGCACCGGGCTTCTGGGCGCTGTGAAGGCAATTGCCAAAACCAGGCAGCTGCTCCTTCCCAAGCACAGGCAGCTGCCTATGTTCTTGCTTGTCGACAAACTCACCGCTGCCCTTCTTTTCAGCAGCTGCCACCGTCTTCGGTGCATCTCGGAGCCTCTGGCGACGAGCAAGACTTGCCAAGGTGGGAGGCATCAGGACCAAGTCAAAACCCAGGCAGGTTGTCCTGGAACGCTTTCCATTCGCTTGCCGAGAGTGAATTCAAGAGGCAGGAGAGCGGCATCCACTGTCCTCCGGCAGTCTGAAGGCTTCACACACAAGCCCGCTTCTTTGCGGCTTCGTTCTTCGCCTCTTCTAAGCAACCGCGATCTCTGCTTCTCGGAGGCGAAGAAGCGGCTAATTCGCGCACAGCTCAGTAGAGCGGCAGCAAAGCGCTCCGGAGCGCCGCTTCAAGCCGAAAGACCCCGGGAAACGGCACTTTCCTCCGGATAGCTCCGGAGCCGCGCTTCTGCTTCTCTAGTCATCTCTAGCTTAGCGAAAATCTTTCCCACTCCATTTGGCAAGGGGAGAGTGTACCTGCACTGCACACTAAGTGCGGTTGGCAAAGAAAGAGGATTTGCTGCACATTCCAAGGACACGGCTCTTTCCGAGGCAATCTGCAACCTGCTGTCAGATGGAAGTGCTCTCTGCCCTCTCCTGCCCAGCTCTAGGTACTAGCGGGCACTTTCCAGCCTGGGCGAGGCAAACAACCTCCAGAGATGTCACAGAGCATAAGTGGAGCACAGATGCTCAAAAGCAGCAAAGCTGAAGAGCCTGGCTCAGCTTCACTAGTGTGCAATTGACTGACTGTGAAAAACAAAGCAGCAGAGCACCGGGCTTCTGGGCGCTGTGAAGGCAATTGCCAAAACCAGGCAGCTGCTCCTTCCCAAGCACAGGCAGCTGCCTGTGTTCTTGCTTGTCGACAAACTCACCGCTGCCCTTCTTTTCAGCAGCTGCCACCGTCTTCGGTGCATCTCGGAGCCTCTGGCGACGAGCAAGACTTGCCAAGGTGGGACGCATCAGGACCAAGTCAAAACCCAGGCAAGTTGTCCTGGAACGCTTTCCATTCGCTTGCCGAGAGTGAATTCAACAGGCAGGAGAGCGGCAGCCACTGTCCCCCGGCAGTCTGAAGGCTTCACACACAAGCCCGCTTCTTTGCGGCTTCGTTCTTCGCCTCTTCCAAGCAACCGCGATCTCTGCTTCTCGGAGGCGAAGAAGCGGCTAATTCGCGCACAGCTCAGTAAAGCGGCAGCGGAGCGCTCCGCAGCGCCGCTTCAAGCCGAAAGACCCCGGGAAACGGCACTTTCCTCCGGATAGCTCCGGAGCCGCGCTTCTGCTTCTCTAGTCATCTCTAGCTTAGCGAAAAGCTTTCCCACTCCATTTGGCAAGGGGAGAGCGTACCTGCACTGCACACTAACCGCGGTTTGCAAAGAAAGAGGATTTGCTGCACATTCCAAGGACACGGCTCTTTCCGAGGCAATCTGCAACCTGCTGTCAGATGGAAGTGCTCTCTGCCCTCTCCTGCCTAGCTCTAGGTACTAGCGGGCACTTGCCAGCCTGGCCGAGGCAAACAACCTCCAGAGATGTCACAGAGCCTAAGTGGAGCACAGATGCTCAAAAGCAGCAAAGCTGAAGAGCCTGGCTCAGCTTCACTAGTGTGCAATTGACTGACTGCGAAAAACAAAGCAGCAGAGCACCGGGCTTCTGGGCGCTGTGAAGGCAATTGCCAAAACCAGGCAGCTGCTCCTTCCCAAGCACAGGCAGCTGCCTATGTTCTTGCTTGTCGACAAACTCACCGCTGCCCTTCTTTTCAGCAGCTGCCACCGTCTTCTGTGCATCTCGGAGCCTCTGGCGACGAGCAAGACTTGCCAAGGTGGGAGGCATCAGGACCAAGTCAAAACCCAGGCAAGTTGTCCTGGAACGCTTTCCATTCGCTTGCCGAGAGTGAATTCAAGAGGCAGGAGAGCGGCATCCACTGTCCTCCGGCAGTCTGAAGGCTTCACACACAAGCCCGCTTCTTTGCGGCTTCGTTCTTCGCCTCTTCTAAGCAACCGCGATCTCTGCTTCTCGGAGGCGAAGAAGCGGCTAATTCGCGCACAGCTCAGTAAAGCGGCAGCGGAGCGCTCCGGAGCGCCGCTTCAAGCCGAAAGACGCCGGGAAACGGCACTTTCCTCCGGATAGCTCCGGAGCCGCGCTTCTGCTTCTCTAGTCATCTCTAGCTTAGCGAAAAGCTTTCCCACTCCATTTGGCAAGGGGAGAGCGTACCTGCACTGCACACTAACCGCGGTTTGCAAAGAAAGAGGATTTGCTGCACATTCCAAGGACACGGCTGTTTCTGAGGCAATCTGCAACCTGCTGTCAGATGGAAGTGCTCTCTGCCCTCTCCTGCCCAGCTCTAGGTACTAGCGGGCACTTTCCAGCCTGGGCGAGGCAAACAACCTCGAGAGATGTCACAGAGCCTAAGTGGAGCACAGATGCTCAAAAGCAGCAAAGCTGAAGAGCCTGGCTCAGCTTCACTAGTGTGCAATTGACTGACTGCGAAAAACAAAGCAGCAGAGCACCGGGCTTCTGGGCGCTGTGAAGGCAATTGCCAAAACCAGGCAGCTGCTCCTTCCCAAGCACAGGCAGCTGCCTATGTTCTTGCTTGTCGACAAACTCACCGCTGCCCTTCTTTTCAGCAGCTGCCACCGTCTTCGGTGCATCTCGGAGCCTCTGGCGACGAGCAAGACTTGCCAAGGTGGGAGGCATCAGGACCAAGTCAAAACCCAGGCAGGTTGTCCTGGAACGCTTTCCATTCGCTTGCCGAGAGTGAATTCAAGAGGCAGGAGAGCGGCATCCACTGTCCTCCGGCAGTCTGAAGGCTTCACACACAAGCCCGCTTCTTTGCGGCTTCGTTCTTCGCCTCTTCTAAGCAACCGCGATCTCTGCTTCTCGGAGGCGAAGAAGCGGCTAATTCGCGCACAGCTCAGTAGAGCGGCAGCAAAGCGCTCCGGAGCGCCGCTTCAAGCCGAAAGACCCCGGGAAACGGCACTTTCCTCCGGATAGCTCCGGAGCCGCGCTTCTGCTTCTCTAGTCATCTCTAGCTTAGCGAAAATCTTTCCCACTCCATTTGGCAAGGGGAGAGTGTACCTGCACTGCACACTAAGTGCGGTTGGCAAAGAAAGAGGATTTGCTGCACATTCCAAGGACACGGCTCTTTCCGAGGCAATCTGCAACCTGCTGTCAGATGGAAGTGCTCTCTGCCCTCTCCTGCCCAGCTCTAGGTACTAGCGGGCACTTTCCAGCCTGGGCGAGGCAAACAACCTCCAGAGATGTCACAGAGCATAAGTGGAGCACAGATGCTCAAAAGCAGCAAAGCTGAAGAGCCTGGCTCAGCTTCACTAGTGTGCAATTGACTGACTGTGAAAAACAAAGCAGCAGAGCACCGGGCTTCTGGGCGCTGTGAAGGCAATTGCCAAAACCAGGCAGCTGCTCCTTCCCAAGCACAGGCAGCTGCCTGTGTTCTTGCTTGTCGACAAACTCACCGCTGCCCTTCTTTTCAGCAGCTGCCACCGTCTTCGGTGCATCTCGGAGCCTCTGGCGACGAGCAAGACTTGCCAAGGTGGGACGCATCAGGACCAAGTCAATAACCCAGGCAAGTTGTCCTGGAACGCTTTCCATTCGCTTGCCGAGAGTGAATTCAAGAGGCAGGAGAGCGGCAGCCACTGTCCCCCGGCAGTCTGAAGGCTTCACACACAAGCCCGCTTCTTTGCGGCTTCGTTCTTCGCCTCTTCCAAGCAACCGCGATCTCTGCTTCTCGGAGGCGAAGAAGCGGCTAATTCGCGCACAGCTCAGTAAAGCGGCAGCGGAGCGCTCCGCAGCGCCGCTTCAAGCCGAAAGACCCCGGGAAACGGCACTTTCCTCCGGATAGCTCCGGAGCCGCGCTTCTGCTTCTCTAGTCATCTCTAGCTTAGCGAAAAGCTTTCCCACTCCATTTGGCAAGGGGAGAGCGTACCTGCACTGCACACTAACCGCGGTTTGCAAAGAAAGAGGATTTGCTGCACATTCCAAGGACACGGCTCTTTCCGAGGCAATCTGCAACCTGCTGTCAGATGAAAGTGCTCTCTGCCCTCTCCTGCCTAGCTCTAGGTACTAGCGGGCACTTGCCAGCCTGGCCGAGGCAAACAACCTCCAGAGATGTCACAGAGCGTAAGTGGAGCACAGATGCTCAAAAGCAGCAAAGCTGAAGAGCCTGGCTCAGCTTCACTAGTGTGCAATTGACTGACTGCGAAAAACAAAGCAGCAGAGCACCGGGCTTCTGGGCGCTGTGAAGGCAATTGCCAAAACCAGGCAGCTGCTCCTTCCCAAGCACAGGCAGCTGCCTATGTTCTTGCTTGTCGACAAACTCACCGCTGCCCTTCTTTTCAGCAGCTGCCACCGTCTTCGGTGCATCTCGGAGCCTCTGGCGACGAGCAAGACTTGCCAAGGTGGGACGCATCAGGACCAAGTCAAAACCCAGGCAGGTTGTCCTGGAACGCTTTCCATTCGCTTGCCGAGAGTGAATTCAAGAGGCAGGAGAGCGGCAGCCACCGTCCTCCAGCAGTCGGAAGGCTTCGCACACAAGCCCGCTTCTTTGCGGCTTCGTTCTTCGCCTCTTCCAAGCAACCGCGATCTCTGCTTCTCGGAGGCGAAGAAGCGGCTAATTCGCGCACAGCTCAGTAAAGCGGCAGCGGAGCGCTCCGGAGCGCCGCTTCAAGCCGAAAGACGCCGGGAAACGGCACTTTCCTCCGGATAGCTCCGGAGCCGCGCTTCTGCTTCTCTAGTCATCTCTAGCTTAGCGAAAAGCTTTCCCACTCCATTTGGCAAGGGGAGAGCGTACCTGCACTGCACACTAACCGCGGTTTGCAAAGAAAGAGGATTTGCTGCACATTCCAAGGACACGGCTGTTTCTGAGGCAATCTGCAACCTGCTGTCAGATGGAAGTGCTCTCTGCCTTCTCCTGCCCAGCTCTAGGTACTAGCGGGCACTTTCCAGCCTGGGCGAGGAAAACAACCTCGAGAGATGTCACAGAGCATAAGTGGAGCACAGATGCTCAAAAGCAGCAAAGCTGAAGAGCCTGGCTCAGCTTCACTAGTGTGCAATTGACTGACTGCGAAAAACAAAGCAGCAGAGCACCGGGCTTCTGGGCGCTGTGAAGGCAATTGCCAAAACCAGGCAGCTGCTCCTTCCCAAGCACAGGCAGCTGCCTATGTTCTTGCTTGTCGACAAACTCACCGCTGCCCTTCTTTTCAGCAGCTGCCACCGTCTTCGGTGCATCTCGGAGCCTCTGGCGACGAGCAAGACTTGCCAAGGTGGGACGCATCAGGACCAAGTCAAAACCCAGGCAAGTTGTCCTGGAACGCTTTCCATTCGCTTGCCGAGAGTGAATTCAAGAGGCAGGAGAGCGGCAGCCACTGTCCCCCGGCAGTCGGAAGGCTTCACACACAAGCCCGCTTCTTTGCGGCTTCGTTCTTCGCCTCTTCCAAGCAACCGCGATCTCTGCTTCTCGGAGGCGAAGAAGCGGCTAATTCGCGCACAGCTCAGTAAAGCGGCAGCGGAGCGCTCCGGAGCGCCGCTTCAAGCCGAAAGACGCCGGGAAACGGCACTTTCCTCCGGATAGCTCCGGAGCCGCGCTTCTGCTTCTCTAGTCATCTCTAGCTTAGCGAAAATCTTTCCCACTCCATTTGGCAAGGGGAGAGCGTACCTGCACTGCACACTAACCGCGGTTTGCAAAGAAAGAGGATTTGCTGCACATTCCAAGGACACGGCTCTTTCCGAGGCAATCTGCAACCTGCTGTCAGATGGAAGTGCTCTCTGCCCTCTCCTGCCCAGCTCTAGGTACTAGCGGGCACTTGCCAGCCTGGCCGAGGCAAACAACCTCCAGAGATGTCACAGAGCATAAGTGGAGCACAGATGCTCAAAAGCAGCAAAGCTGAAGAGCCTGGCTCAGCTTCACTAGTGTGCAATTGACTGACTGTGAAAAACAAAGCAGCAGAGCACCGGGCTTCTGGGCGCTGTGAAGGCAATTGCCAAAACCAGGCAGCTGTTCCTTCCCAAGCACAGGCAGCTGCCCATGTTCTTGCTTGTCGACAAACTCACCGCTGCCCTTCTTTTCAGCAGCTGCCACCGTCTTCGGTGCATCTCGGAGCCTCTGGCGACGAGCAAGACTTGCCAAGGTGGGACACATCAGGACCAAGTAAAAACCCAGGCAAGTTGTCCTGGAACGCTTTCCATTCGCTTGCCGAGAGTGAATTCAACAGGCAGGAGAGCGGCAGCCACTGTCCCCCGGCAGTCTGAAGGCTTCACACACAAGCCCGCTTCTTTGCGGCTTCGTTCTTCGCCTCTTCCAAGCAACCGCGATCTCTGCTTCTCGGAGGCGAAGAAGCGGCTAATTCGCGCACAGCTCAGTAAAGCGGCAGCGGAGCGCTCCGGAGCGCCGCTTCAAGCCGAAAGACGCCGGGAAGCGGCACTTTCTTCCGGATAGCTCCGGAGCCGCGCTTCTGCTTCTCTAGTCATCTCTAGCTTAGCGAAAACCTTTCCCACTCCAGTTGGCAAGGGGAGAGCGTACCTGCACTGCACACTAACCGCGGTTTGCAAAGAAAGAGGATTTGCTGCACATTCCAAGGACACGGCTCTTTCCGAGGCAATCTGCAACCTGCTGTCAGATGGAAGTGCTCTCTGCCCTCTCCTGCCCAGCTCTAGGTACTAGCGGGCACTTTCCAGCCTGGGCGAGGCAAACAACCTCCAGAGATGTCACAGAGCATAAGTGGAGCACAGATGCTCAAAAGCAGCAAAGCTGAAGAGCCTGGCTCAGCTTCACTAGTGTGCAATTGACTGACTGTGAAAAACAAAGCAGCAGAGCACCGGGCTTCTGGCGCTGTGAAGGCAATTGCCAAAACCAGGCAGCTGCTCCTTCCCAAGCACAGGCAGCTGCCTATGTTCTTGCTTGTCGACAAACTCACCGCTGCCCTTCTTTTCAGCAGCTGCCACCGTCTTCGGTGCATCTCGGAGCCTCTGGCGACGAGCAAGACTTGCCAAGGTGGGACGCATCAGGACCAAGTCAAAACCCAGGCAAGTTGTCCTGGAACGCTTTCCATTCGCTTGCCGAGAGTGAATTCAAGAGGCAGGAGAGCGGCAGCCACTGTCCCCCGGCAGTCGGAAGGCTTCACACACAAGCCCGCTTCTTTGCGGCTTCGTTCTTCGCCTCTTCCAAGCAACCGCGATCTCTGCTTCTCGGAGGCGAAGAAGCGGCTAATTCGCGCACAGCTCAGTAGAGCGGCAGCGCAGCGCTCCGGAGCGCCGCTTCAAGCCGAAAGACCCCGGGAAACGGCACTTTCCTCCGGATAGCTCCGGAGCCGCGCTTCTGCTTCTCTAGTCATCGCTATCTTAGCGAAAAGCTTTCCCACTCCATTTGGCAAGGGGAGAGCGTACCTGCACTGCACACTAACCGCGGTTTGCAAAGAAAGAGGATTTGCTGCACATTCCAAGGACACGGCTCTTTCCGAGGCAATCTGCAACCTGCTGTCAGATGGAAGTGCTCTCTGCCCTCTCCTGCCCAGCTCTAGGTACTAGCGGGCACTTGCCAGCCTGGCCGAGGCAAACAACCTCCAGAGATGTCACAGAGCGTAAGTGGGGCACAGATGCTCAAAAGCAGCAAAGCTGAAGAGCCTGGCTCAGCTTCACTAGTGTGCAATTGACTGACTGCGAAAAACAAAGCAGCAGAGCACCGGGCTTCTGGGCGCTGTGAAGGCAATTGCCAAAACCAGGCAGCTGCTCCTTCCCAAGCACAGGCAGCTGCCTATGTTCTTGCTTGTCGACAAACTCACCGCTGCCCTTCTTTTCAGCAGCTGCCACCGTCTTCGGTGCATCTCGGAGCCTCTGGCGACGAGCAAGACTTGCCAAGGTGGGACGCATCAGGACCAAGTCAAAACCCAGGCAAGTTGTCCTGGAACGCTTTCCATTCGCTTGCCGAGAGTGAATTCAAGAGGCAGGAGAGCGGCAGCCACTGTCCCCCGGCAGTCGGAAGGCTTCACACACAAGCCCGCTTCTTTGCGGCTTCGTTCTTCGCCTCTTCCAAGCAACCGCGATCTCTGCTTCTCGGAGGCGAAGAAGCGGCTAATTCGCGCACAGCTCAGTAAAGCGGCAGCGGAGCGCTCCGGAGCGCCGCTTCAAGCCGAAAGACGCCGGGAAACGGCACTTTCCTCCGGATAGCTCCGGAGCCGCGCTTCTGCTTCTCTAGTCATCTCTAGCTTAGCGAAAAGCTTTCCCACTCCATTTGGCAAGGGGAGAGCGTACCTGCACTGCACACTAACCGCGGTTTGCAAAGAAAGAGGATTTGCTGCACATTCCAAGGACACGGCTCTTTCCGAGGCAATCTGCAACCTGCTGTCAGATGGAAGTGCTCTCTGCCCTCTCCTGCCCAGCTCTAGGTACTAGCGGGCACTTGCCAGCCTGGCCGAGGCAAACAACCTCCAGAGATGTCACAGAGCATAAGTGGAGCACAGATGCTCAAAAGCAGCAAAGCTGAAGAGCCTGGCTCAGCTTCACTAGTGTGCAATTGACTGACTGTGAAAAACAAAGCAGCAGAGCACCGGGCTTCTGGGCGCTGTGAAGGCAATTGCCAAAACCAGGCAGCTGTTCCTTCCCAAGCACAGGCAGCTGCCCATGTTCTTGCTTGTCGACAAACTCACCGCTGCCCTTCTTTTCAGCAGCTGCCACCGTCTTCGGTGCATCTCGGAGCCTCTGGCGACGAGCAAGACTTGCCAAGGTGGGACACATCAGGACCAAGTCAAAACCCAGGCAAGTTGTCCTGGAACGCTTTCCATTCGCTTGCCGAGAGTGAATTCAACAGGCAGGAGAGCGGCAGCCACTGTCCCCCGGCAGTCTGAAGGCTTCACACACAAGCCCGCTTCTTTGCGGCTTCGTTCTTCGCCTCTTCCAAGCAACCGCGATCTCTGCTTCTCGGAGGCGAAGAAGCGGCTAATTCGCGCACAGCTCAGTAAAGCGGCAGCGGAGCGCTCCGGAGCGCCGCTTCAAGCCGAAAGACCCCGGGAAACGGCACTTTCCTCCGGATAGCTCCGGAGCCGCGCTTCTGCTTCTCTAGTCATCTCTAGCTTAGCGAAAAGCTTTCCCACTCCATTTGGCAAGGGGAGAGCGTACCTGCACTGCACACTAACCGCGGTTTGCAAAGAAAGAGGATTTGCTGCACATTCCAAGGACACGGCTCTTTCCGAGGCAATCTGCAACCTGCTGTCAGATGGAAGTGCTCTCTGCCCTCTCCTGCCCAGCTCTAGGTACTAGCGGGCACTTTCCAGCCTGGGCGAGGCAAACAACCTCCAGAGATGTCACAGAGCATAAGTGGAGCACAGATGCTCAAAAGCAGCAAAGCTGAAGAGCCTGGCTCAGCTTCACTAGTGTGCAATTGACTGACTGTGAAAAACAAAGCAGCAGAGCACCGGGCTTCTGGGCGCTGTGAAGGCAATTGCCAAAACCAGGCAGCTGCTCCTTCCCAAGCACAGGCAGCTGCCTATGTTCTTGCTTGTCGACAAACTCACCGCTGCCCTTCTTTTCAGCAGCTGCCACCGTCTTCGGTGCATCTCGGAGCCTCTGGCGACGAGCAAGACTTGCCAAGGTGGGACGCATCAGGACCAAGTCAAAACCCAGGCAAGTTGTCCTGGAACGCTTTCCATTCGCTTGCCGAGAGTGAATTCAAGAGGCAGGAGAGCGGCAGCCACTGTCCCCCGGCAGTCGGAAGGCTTCACACACAAGCCCGCTTCTTTGCGGCTTCGTTCTTCGCCTCTTCCAAGCAACCGCGATCTCTGCTTCTCGGAGGCGAAGAAGCGGCTAATTCGCGCACAGCTCAGTAAAGCGGCAGCGGAGCGCTCCGGAGCGCCGCTTCAAGCCGAAAGACGCCGGGAAACGGCACTTTCCTCCGGATAGCTCCGGAGCCGCGCTTCTGCTTCTCTAGTCATCTCTAGCTTAGCGAAAATCTTTCCCACTCCATTTGGCAAGGGGAGAGCGTACCTGCACTGCACACTAACCGCGGTTTGCAAAGAAAGAGGATTTGCTGCACATTCCAAGGACACGGCTCTTTCCGAGGCAATCTGCAACCTGCTGTCAGATGGAAGTGCTCTCTGCCCTCTCCTGCCCAGCTCTAGGTACTAGCGGGCACTTGCCAGCCTGGCCGAGGCAAACAACCTCCAGAGATGTCACAGAGCGTAAGTGGGGCACAGATGCTCAAAAGCAGCAAAGCTGAAGAGCCTGGCTCAGCTTCACTAGTGTGCAATTGACTGACTGCGAAAAACAAAGCAGCAGAGCACCGGGCTTCTGGGCGCTGTGAAGGCAATTGCCAAAACCAGGCAGCTGCTCCTTCCCAAGCACAGGCAGCTGCCCATGTTCTTGCTTGTCGACAAACTCACCGCTGCCCTTCTTTTCAGCAGCTGCCACCGTCTTCGGTGCATCTCGGAGCCTCTGGCGACGAGCAAGACTTGCCAAGGTGGGACACATCAGGACCAAGTAAAAACCCAGGCAAGTTGTCTTGGAACGCTTTCCATTCGCTTGCCGAGAGTGAATTCAACAGGCAGGAGAGCGGCAGCCACTGTCCCCCGGCAGTCTGAAGGCTTCACACACAAGCCCGCTTCTTTGCGGCTTCGTTCTTCGCCTCTTCCAAGCAACCGCGATCTCTGCTTCTCGGAGGCGAAGAAGCGGCTAATTCGCGCACAGCTCAGTAAAGCGGCAGCGGAGCGCTCCGGAGCGCCGCTTCAAGCCGAAAGACGCCGGGAAGCGGCACTTTCTTCCGGATAGCTCCGGAGCCGCGCTTCTGCTTCTCTAGTCATCTCTAGCTTAGCGAAAAGCTTTCCCACTCCATTTGGCAAGGGGAGAGCGTACCTGCACTGCACACTAACCGCGGTTTGCAAAGAAAGAGGATTTGCTGCACATTCCAAGGACACGGCTCTTTCCGAGGCAATCTGCAACCTGCTGTCAGATGGAAGTGCTCTCTGCCCTCTCCTGCCCAGCTCTAGGTACTAGCGGGCACTTGCCAGCCTGGCCGAGGCAAACAACCTCGAGAGATGTCACAGAGCCTAAGTGGGGCACAGATGCTCAAAAGCAGCAAAGCTGAAGAGCCTGGCTCAGCTTCACTAGTGTGCAATTGACTGACTGTGAAAAACAAAGCAGCAGAGCACCGGGCTTCTGGGCGCTGTGAAGGCAATTGCCAAAACCAGGCAGCTGCTCCTTCCCAAGCACAGGCAGCTGCCTATGTTCTTGCTTGTCGACAAACTCACCGCTGCCCTTCTTTTCAGCAGCTGCCACCGTCTTCGGTGCATCTCGGAGCCTCTGGCGACGAGCAAGACTTGCCAAGGTGGGACGCATCAGGACCAAGTCAAAACCCAGGCAAGTTGTCCTGGAACGCTTTCCATTCGCTTGCCGAGAGTGAATTCAAGAGGCAGGAGAGCGGCAGCCACTGTCCCCCGGCAGTCGGAAGGCTTCACACACAAGCCCGCTTCTTTGCGGCTTCGTTCTTCGCCTCTTCCAAGCAACCGCGATCTCTGCTTCTCGGAGGCGAAGAAGCGGCTAATTCGCGCACAGCTCAGTAAAGCGGCAGCGGAGCGCTCCGGAGCGCCGCTTCAAGCCGAAAGACCCCGGGAAACGGCACTTTCCTCCGGATAGCTCCGGAGCCGCGCTTCTGCTTCTCTAGTCATCTCTAGCTTAGCGAAAAAGCTTTCCCACTCCATTTGGCAAGGGGAGAGCGTACCTGCACTGCACACTAACCGCGGTTTGCAAAGAAAGAGGATTTGCTGCACATTCCAAGGACACGGCTCTTTCCGAGGCAATCTGCAACCTGCTGTCAGATGGAAGTGCTCTCTGCCCTCTCCTGCCCAGCTCTAGGTACTAGCGGGCACTTGCCAGCCTGGCCGAGGCAAACAACCTCCAGAGATGTCACAGAGCATAAGTGGAGCACAGATGCTCAAAAGCAGCAAAGCTGAAGAGCCTGGCTCAGCTTCACTAGTGTGCAATTGACTGACTGCGAAAAACAAAGCAGCAGAGCACCGGGCTTCTGGGCGCTGTGAAGGCAATTGCCAAAACCAGGCAGCTGCTCCTTCCCAAGCACAGGCAGCTGCCTATGTTCTTGCTTGTCGACAAACTCACCGCTGCCCTTCTTTTCAGCAGCTGCCACCGTCTTCGGTGCATCTCGGAGCCTCTGGCGACGAGCAAGACTTGCCAAGGTGGGAGGCATCAGGACCAAGTCAAAACCCAGGCAAGTTGTCCTGGAACGCTTTCCATTCGCTTGCCGAGAGTGAATTCAAGAGGCAGGAGAGCGGCAGCCACTGTCCCCCCGGCAGTCGGAAGGCTTCACACACAAGCCCGCTTCTTTGCGGCTTCGTTCTTCGCCTCTTCCAAGCAACCGCGATCTCTGCTTCTCGGAGGCGAAGAAGCGGCTAATTCGCGCACAGCTCAGTAAAGCGGCAGCGGAGCGCTCCGCAGCGTCGCTTCAAGCCGAAAGACCCCGGGAAACGGCACTTTCCTCCGGATAGCTCCGGAGCCGCGCTTCTGCTTCTCTAGTCATCTCTAGCTTAGCGAAAAGCTTTCCCACTCCATTTGGCAAGGGGAGAGCGTACCTGCACTGCACACTAACCGCGGTTTGCAAAGAAAGAGGATTTGCTGCACATTCCAAGGACACGGCTCTTTCCGAGGCAATCTGCAACCTGCTGTCAGATGGAAGTGCTCTCTGCCCTCTCCTGCCCAGCTCTAGGTACTAGCGGGCACTTGCCAGCCTGGCCGAGGCAAACAACCTCCAGAGATGTCACAGAGCGTAAGTGGGGCACAGATGCTCAAAAGCAGCAAAGCTGAAGAGCCTGGCTCAGCTTCACTAGTGTGCAATTGACTGACTGCGAAAAACAAAGCAGCAGAGCACCGGGCTTCTGGGCGCTGTGAAGGCAATTGCCAAAACCAGGCAGCTGCTCCTTCCCAAGCACAGGCAGCTGCCTATGTTCTTGCTTGTCGACAAACTCACCGCTGCCCTTCTTTTCAGCAGCTGCCACCGTCTTCGGTGCATCTCGGAGCCTCTGGCGACGAGCAAGACTTGCCAAGGTGGGACACATCAGGACCAAGTCAAAACCCAGGCAAGTTGTCCTGGAACGCTTTCCATTCGCTTGCCGAGAGTGAATTCAAGAGGCAGGAGAGCGGCATCCACTGTCCTCCGGCAGTCTGAAGGCTTCACACACAAGCCCGCTTCTTTGCGGCTTCGTTCTTCGCCTCTTCTAAGCAACCGCGATCTCTGCTTCTCGGAGGCGAAGAAGCGGCTAATTCGCGCACAGCTCAGTAAAGCGGCAGCGGAGCGCTCCGGAGCGCCGCTTCAAGCCGAAAGACGCCGGGGAAACGGCACTTTCCTCCGGATAGCTCCGGAGCCGCGCTTCTGCTTCTCTAGTCATCTCTAGCTTAGCGAAAAGCTTTCCCACTCCATTTGGCAAGGGGAGAGCGTACCTGCACTGCACACTAACCGCGGTTTGCAAAGAAAGAGGATTTGCTGCACATTCCAAGGACACGGCTCTTTCCGAGGCAATCTGCAACCTGCTGTCAGATGGAAGTGCTCTCTGCCCTCTCCTGCCCAGCTCTAGGTACTAGCGGGCACTTGCCAGCCTGGCCGAGGCAAACAACCTCCAGAGATGTCACAGAGCGTAAGTGGGGCACAGATGCTCAAAAGCAGCAAAGCTGAAGAGCCTGGCTCAGCTTCACTAGTGTGCAATTGACTGACTGCGAAAAACAAAGCAGCAGAGCACCGGGCTTCTGGGCGCTGTGAAGGCAATTGCCAAAACCAGGCAGCTGCTCCTTCCCAAGCACAGGCAGCTGCCTATGTTCTTGCTTGTCGACAAACTCACCGCTGCCCTTCTTTTCAGCAGCTGCCACCGTCTTCGGTGCATCTCGGAGCCTCTGGCGACGAGCAAGACTTGCCAAGGTGGGACGCATCAGGACCAAGTCAAAACCCAGGCAGGTTGTCCTGGAACGCTTTCCATTCGCTTGCCGAGAGTGAATTCAAGAGGCAGGAGAGCGGCAGCCACCGTCCTCCAGCAGTCGGAAGGCTTCGCACACAAGCCCGCTTCTTTGCGGCTTCGTTCTTCGCCTCTTCCAAGCAACCGCGATCTCTGCTTCTCGGAGGCGAAGAAGCGGCTAATTCGCGCACAGCTCAGTAGAGCGGCAGCGCAGCGCTCCGGAGCGCCGCTTCAAGCCGAAAGACGCCGGGAAACGGCACTTTCCTCCGGATAGCTCCGGAGCCCGCGCTTCTGCTTCTCTAGTCATCTCTAGCTTAGCGAAAAGCTTTCCCACTCCATTTGGCAAGGGGAGAGCGTACCTGCACTGCACACTAACCGCGGTTTGCAAAGAAAGAGGATTTGCTGCACATTCCAAGGACACGGCTGTTTCTGAGGCAATCTGCAACCTGCTGTCAGATGGAAGTGCTCTCTGCCTTCTCCTGCCCAGCTCTAGGTACTAGCGGGCACTTTCCAGCCTGGGCGAGGAAAACAACCTCGAGAGATGTCACAGAGCATAAGTGGAGCACAGATGCTCAAAAGCAGCAAAGCTGAAGAGCCTGGCTCAGCTTCACTAGTGTGCAATTGACTGACTGCGAAAAACAAAGCAGCAGAGCACCGGGCTTCTGGGCGCTGTGAAGGCAATTGCCAAAACCAGGCAGCTGCTCCTTCCCAAGCACAGGCAGCTGCCTATGTTCTTGCTTGTCGACAAACTCACCGCTGCCCTTCTTTTCAGCAGCTGCCACCGTCTTCGGTGCATCTCGGAGCCTCTGGCGACGAGCAAGACTTGCCAAGGTGGGACGCATCAGGACCAAGTCAAAACCCAGGCAAGTTGTCCTGGAACGCTTTCCATTCGCTTGCCGAGAGTGAATTCAAGAGGCAGGAGAGCGGCAGCCACTGTCCCCCCGGCAGTCGGAAGGCTTCACACACAAGCCCGCTTCTTTGCGGCTTCGTTCTTCGCCTCTTCCAAGCAACCGCGATCTCTGCTTCTCGGAGGCGAAGAAGCGGCTAATTCGCGCACAGCTCAGTAAAGCGGCAGCGGAGCGCTCCCGGAGCGCCGCTTCAAGCCGAAAGACGCCGGGAAACGGCACTTTCCTCCGGATAGCTCCGGAGCCGCGCTTCTGCTTCTCTAGTCATCTCTAGCTTAGCGAAAATCTTTCCCACTCCATTTGGCAAGGGGAGAGCGTACCTGCACTGCACACTAACCGCGGTTTGCAAAGAAAGAGGATTTGCTGCACATTCCAAGGACACGGCTCTTTCCGAGGCAATCTGCAACCTGCTGTCAGATGGAAGTGCTCTCTGCCCTCTCCTGCCCAGCTCTAGGTACTAGCGGGCACTTTCCAGCCTGGCCGAGGCAAACAACCTCCAGAGATGTCACAGAGCATAAGTGGAGCACAGATGCTCAAAAGCAGCAAAGCTGAAGAGCCTGGCTCAGCTTCACTAGTGTGCAATTGACTGACTGTGAAAAACAAAGCAGCAGAGCACCGGGCTTCTGGGCGCTGTGAAGGCAATTGCCAAAACCAGGCAGCTGTTCCTTCCCAAGCACAGGCAGCTGCCCATGTTCTTGCTTGTCGACAAACTCACCGCTGCCCTTCTTTTCAGCAGCTGCCACCGTCTTCGGTGCATCTCGGAGCCTCTGGCGACGAGCAAGACTTGCCAAGGTGGGACACATCAGGACCAAGTAAAAACCCAGGCAAGTTGTCCTGGAACGCTTTCCATTCGCTTGCCGAGAGTGAATTCAACAGGCAGGAGAGCGGCAGCCACTGTCCCCCGGCAGTCTGAAGGCTTCACACACAAGCCCGCTTCTTTGCGGCTTCGTTCTTCGCCTCTTCCAAGCAACCGCGATCTCTGCTTCTCGGAGGCGAAGAAGCGGCTAATTCGCGCACAGCTCAGTAAAGCGGCAGCGGAGCGCTCCGGAGCGCCGCTTCAAGCCGAAAGACGCCGGGAAGCGGCACTTTCTTCCGGATAGCTCCGGAGCCGCGCTTCTGCTTCTCTAGTCATCTCTAGCTTAGCGAAAAGCTTTCCCACTCCATTTGGCAAGGGGAGAGCGTACCTGCACTGCACACTAACCGCGGTTTGCAAAGAAAGAGGATTTGCTGCACATTCCAAGGACACGGCTCTTTCCGAGGCAATCTGCAACCTGCTGTCAGATGGAAGTGCTCTCTGCCCTCTCCTGCCCAGCTCTAGGTACTAGCGGGCACTTTCCAGCCTGGGCGAGGCAAACAACCTCCAGAGATGTCACAGAGCATAAGTGGAGCACAGATGCTCAAAAGCAGCAAAGCTGAAGAGCCTGGCTCAGCTTCACTAGTGTGCAATTGACTGACTGTGAAAAACAAAGCAGCAGAGCACCGGGCTTCTGGGCGCTGTGAAGGCAATTGCCAAAACCAGGCAGCTGCTCCTTCCCAAGCACAGGCAGCTGCCTATGTTCTTGCTTGTCGACAAACTCACCGCTGCCCTTCTTTTCAGCAGCTGCCACCGTCTTCGGTGCATCTCGGAGCCTCTGGCGACGAGCAAGACTTGCCAAGGTGGGACGCATCAGGACCAAGTCAAAACCCAGGCAAGTTGTCCTGGAACGCTTTCCATTCGCTTGCCGAGAGTGAATTCAAGAGGCAGGAGAGCGGCAGCCACTGTCCCCCGGCAGTCGGAAGGCTTCACACACAAGCCCGCTTCTTTGCGGCTTCGTTCTTCGCCTCTTCCAAGCAACCGCGATCTCTGCTTCTCGGAGGCGAAGAAGCGGCTAATTCGCGCACAGCTCAGTAAAGCGGCAGCGGAGCGCTCCGGAGCGCCGCTTCAAGCCGAAAGACCCCGGGAAACGGCACTTTCCTCCGGATAGCTCCGGAGCCGCGCTTCTGCTTCTCTAGTCATCTCTAGCTTAGCGAAAAGCTTTCCCACTCCATTTGGCAAGGGGAGAGCGTACCTGCACTGCACACTAACCGCGGTTTGCAAAGAAAGAGGATTTGCTGCACATTCCAAGGACACGGCTCTTTCCGAGGCAATCTGCAACCTGCTGTCAGATGGAAGTGCTCTCTGCCCTCTCCTGCCCAGCTCTAGGTACTAGCGGGCACTTGCCAGCCTGGCCGAGGCAAACAACCTCCAGAGATGTCACAGAGCGTAAGTGGGGCACAGATGCTCAAAAGCAGCAAAGCTGAAGAGCCTGGCTCAGCTTCACTAGTGTGCAATTGACTGACTGCGAAAAACAAAGCAGCAGAGCACCGGGCTTCTGGGCGCTGTGAAGGCAATTGCCAAAACCAGGCAGCTGCTCCTTCCCAAGCACAGGCAGCTGCCTATGTTCTTGCTTGTCGACAAACTCACCGCTGCCCTTCTTTTCAGCAGCTGCCACCGTCTTCGGTGCATCTCGGAGCCTCTGGCGACGAGCAAGACTTGCCAAGGTGGGAGGCATCAGGACCAAGTCAAAACCCAGGCAAGTTGTCCTGGAACGCTTTCCATTCGCTTGCCGAGAGTGAATTCAAGAGGCAGGAGAGCGGCATCCACTGTCCTCCGGCAGTCTGAAGGCTTCACACACAAGCCCGCTTCTTTGCGGCTTCGTTCTTCGCCTCTTCTAAGCAACCGCGATCTCTGCTTCTCGGAGGCGAAGAAGCGGCTAATTCGCGCACAGCTCAGTAAAGCGGCAGCGGAGCGCTCCGGAGCGCCGCTTCAAGCCGAAAGACGCCGGGAAACGGCACTTTCCTCCGGATAGCTCCGGAGCCGCGCTTCTGCTTCTCTAGTCATCTCTAGCTTAGCGAAAATCTTTCCCACTCCATTTGGCAAGGGGAGAGCGTACCTGCACTGCACACTAACCGCGGTTTGCAAAGAAAGAGGATTTGCTGCACATTCCAAGGACACGGCTCTTTCCGAGGCAATCTGCAACCTGCTGTCAGATGGAAGTGCTCTCTGCCCTCTCCTGCCCAGCTCTAGGTACTAGCGGGCACTTGCCAGCCTGGCCGAGGCAAACAACCTCCAGAGATGTCACAGAGCATAAGTGGAGCACAGATGCTCAAAAGCAGCAAAGCTGAAGAGCCTGGCTCAGCTTCACTAGTGTGCAATTGACTGACTGTGAAAAACAAAGCAGCAGAGCACCGGGCTTCTGGGCGCTGTGAAGGCAATTGCCAAAACCAGGCAGCTGTTCCTTCCCAAGCACAGGCAGCTGCCCATGTTCTTGCTTGTCGACAAACTCACCGCTGCCCTTCTTTTCAGCAGCTGCCACCGTCTTCGGTGCATCTCGGAGCCTCTGGCGACGAGCAAGACTTGCCAAGGTGGGACACATCAGGACCAAGTAAAAACCCAGGCAAGTTGTCCTGGAACGCTTTCCATTCGCTTGCCGAGAGTGAATTCAAGAGGCAGGAGAGCGGCAGCCACTGTCCCCCGGCAGTCTGAAGGCTTCACACACAAGCCCGCTTCTTTGCGGCTTCGTTCTTCGCCTCTTCCAAGCAACCGCGATCTCTGCTTCTCGGAGGCGAAGAAGCGGCTAATTCGCGCACAGCTCAGTAAAGCGGCAGCGGAGCGCTCCGGAGCGCCGCTTCAAGCCGAAAGACGCCGGGAAGCGGCACTTTCTTCCGGATAGCTCCGGAGCCGCGCTTCTGCTTCTCTAGTCATCTCTAGCTTAGCGAAAAGCTTTCCCACTCCATTTGGCAAGGGGAGAGCGTACCTGCACTGCACACTAACCGCGGTTTGCAAAGAAAGAGGATTTGCTGCACATTCCAAGGACACGGCTCTTTCCGAGGCAATCTGCAACCTGCTGTCAGATGGAAGTGCTCTCTGCCCTCTCCTGCCCAGCTCTAGGTACTAGCGGGCACTTTCCAGCCTGGGCGAGGCAAACAACCTCCAGAGATGTCACAGAGCATAAGTGGAGCACAGATGCTCAAAAGCAGCAAAGCTGAAGAGCCTGGCTCAGCTTCACTAGTGTGCAATTGACTGACTGTGAAAAACAAAGCAGCAGAGCACCGGGCTTCTGGGCGCTGTGAAGGCAATTGCCAAAACCAGGCAGCTGCTCCTTCCCAAGCACAGGCAGCTGCCTATGTTCTTGCTTGTCGACAAACTCACCGCTGCCCTTCTTTTCAGCAGCTGCCACCGTCTTCGGTGCATCTCGGAGCCTCTGGCGACGAGCAAGACTTGCCAAGGTGGGACGCATCAGGACCAAGTCAAAACCCAGGCAAGTTGTCCTGGAACGCTTTCCATTCGCTTGCCGAGAGTGAATTCAAGAGGCAGGAGAGCGGCAGCCACTGTCCCCCGGCAGTCGGAAGGCTTCACACACAAGCCCGCTTCTTTGCGGCTTCGTTCTTCGCCTCTTCCAAGCAACCGCGATCTCTGCTTCTCGGAGGCGAAGAAGCGGCTAATTCGCGCACAGCTCAGTAAAGCGGCAGCGGAGCGCTCCGGAGCGCCGCTTCAAGCCGAAAGACGCCGGGAAACGGCACTTTCCTCCGGATAGCTCCGGAGCCGCGCTTCTGCTTCTCTAGTCATCTCTAGCTTAGCGAAAAGCTTTCCCACTCCATTTGGCAAGGGGAGAGCGTACCTGCACTGCACACTAACCGCGGTTTGCAAAGAAAGAGGATTTGCTGCACATTCCAAGGACACGGCTCTTTCCGAGGCAATCTGCAACCTGCTGTCAGATGGAAGTGCTCTCTGCCCTCTCCTGCCCAGCTCTAGGTACTAGCGGGCACTTGCCAGCCTGGCCGAGGCAAACAACCTCCAGAGATGTCACAGAGCGTAAGTGGGGCACAGATGCTCAAAAGCAGCAAAGCTGAAGAGCCTGGCTCAGCTTCACTAGTGTGCAATTGACTGACTGCGAAAAACAAAGCAGCAGAGCACCGGGCTTCTGGGCGCTGTGAAGGCAATTGCCAAAACCAGGCAGCTGCTCCTTCCCAAGCACAGGCAGCTGCCTATGTTCTTGCTTGTCGACAAACTCACCGCTGCCCTTCTTTTCAGCAGCTGCCACCGTCTTCGGTGCATCTCGGAGCCTCTGGCGACGAGCAAGACTTGCCAAGGTGGGAGGCATCAGGACCAAGTCAAAACCCAGGCAAGTTGTCCTGGAACGCTTTCCATTCGCTTGCCGAGAGTGAATTCAAGAGGCAGGAGAGCGGCATCCACTGTCCTCCGGCAGTCTGAAGGCTTCACACACAAGCCCGCTTCTTTGCGGCTTCGTTCTTCGCCTCTTCTAAGCAACCGCGATCTCTGCTTCTCGGAGGCGAAGAAGCGGCTAATTCGCGCACAGCTCAGTAAAGCGGCAGCGGAGCGCTCCGGAGCGCCGCTTCAAGCCGAAAGACCCCGGGAAACGGCACTTTCCTCCGGATAGCTCCGGAGCCGCGCTTCTGCTTCTCTAGTCATCTCTAGCTTAGCGAAAAGCTTTCCCACTCCATTTGGCAAGGGGAGAGTGTACCTGCACTGCACACTAACCGCGGTTTGCAAAGAAAGAGGATTTGCTGCACATTCCAAGGACACGGCTGTTTCTGAGGCAATCTGCAACCTGCTGTCAGATGGAAGTGCTCTCTGCCCTCTCCTGCCCAGCTCTAGGTACTAGCGGGCACTTGCCAGCCTGGCCGAGGCAAACAACCTCCAGAGATGTCACAGAGCGTAAGTGGGGCACAGATGCTCAAAAGCAGCAAAGCTGAAGAGCCTGGCTCAGCTTCACTAGTGTGCAATTGACTGACTGCGAAAAACAAAGCAGCAGAGCACCGGGCTTCTGGGCGCTGTGAAGGCAATTGCCAAAACCAGGCAGCTGCTCCTTCCCAAGCACAGGCAGCTGCCTATGTTCTTGCTTGTCGACAAACTCACCGCTGCCCTTCTTTTCAGCAGCTGCCACCGTCTTCGGTGCATCTCGGAGCCTCTGGCGACGAGCAAGACTTGCCAAGGTGGGAGGCATCAGGACCAAGTCAAAACCCAGGCAGGTTGTCCTGGAACGCTTTCCATTCGCTTGCCGAGAGTGAATTCAAGAGGCAGGAGAGCGGCAGCCACCGTCCTCCAGCAGTCGGAAGGCTTCGCACACAAGCCCGCTTCTTTGCGGCTTCGTTCTTCGCCTCTTCCAAGCAACCGCGATCTCTGCTTCTCGGAGGCGAAGAAGCGGCTAATTCGCGCACAGCTCAGTAAAGCGGCAGCGGAGCGCTCCGGAGCGCCGCTTCAAGCCGAAAGACGCCGGGAAACGGCACTTTCTTCCGGATAGCTCCGGAGCCGCGCTTCTGCTTCTCTAGTCATCTCTAGCTTAGCGAAAAGCTTTCCCACTCCATTTGGCAAGGGGAGAGCGTACCTGCACTGCACACTAACCGCGGTTTGCAAAGAAAGAGGATTTGCTGCACATTCCAAGGACACGGCTCTCTCCGAGGCAATCTGCAACCTGCTGTCAGATGGAAGTGCTCTCTGCCCTCTCCTGCCCAGCTCTAGGTACTAGCGGGCACTTTCCAGCCTGGGCGAGGCAAACAACCTCCAGAGATGTCACAGAGCATAAGTGGAGCACAGATGCTCAAAAGCAGCAAAGCTGAAGAGCCTGGCTCAGCTTCACTAGTGTGCAATTGACTGACTGCGAAAAACAAAGCAGCAGAGCACCGGGCTTCTGGGCGCTGTGAAGGCAATTGCCAAAACCAGGCAGCTGCTCCTTCCCAAGCACAGGCAGCTGCCCATGTTCTTGCTTGTCGACAAACTCACCGCTGCCCTTCTTTTCAGCAGCTGCCACCGTCTTCGGTGCATCTCGGAGCCTCTGGCGACGAGCAAGACTTGCCAAGGTGGGACACATCAGGACCAAGTAAAAACCCAGGCAAGTTGTCCTGGAACGCTTTCCATTCGCTTGCCGAGAGTGAATTCAAGAGGCAGGAGAGCGGCAGCCACCGTCCTCCAGCAGTCGGAAGGCTTCACACACAAGCCCGCTTCTTTGCGGCTTCGTTCTTCGCCTCTTCTAAGCAACCGCGATCTCTGCTTCTCGGAGGCGAAGAAGCGGCTAATTCGCGCACAGCTCAGTAAAGCGGCAGCGGAGCGCTCCGGAGCGCCGCTTCAAGCCGAAAGACCCCGGGAAACGGCACTTTCCTCCGGATAGCTCCGGAGCCGCGCTTCTGCTTCTCTAGTCATCTCTAGCTTAGCGAAAATCTTTCCCACTCCATTTGGCAAGGGGAGAGTGTACCTGCACTGCACACTAACCGCGGTTTGCAAAGAAAGAGGATTTGCTGCACATTCCAAGGACACGGCTGTTTCTGAGGCAATCTGCAACCTGCTGTCAGATGGAAGTGCTCTCTGCCTTCTCCTGCCCAGCTCTAGGTACTAGCGGGCACTTTCCAGCCTGGCCGAGGCAAACAACCTCGAGAGATGTCACAGAGCATAAGTGGAGCACAGATGCTCAAAAGCAGCAAAGCTGAAGAGCCTGGCTCAGCTTCACTAGTGTGCAATTGACTGACTGCGAAAAACAAAGCAGCAGAGCACCGGGCGTCTGGGCGCTGTGAAGGCAATTGCCAAAACCAGGCAGCTGCTCCTTCCCAAGCACAGGCAGCTGCCTATGTTCTTGCTTGTCGACAAACTCACCGCTGCCCTTCTTTTCAGCAGCTGCCACCGTCTTCTGTGCATCTCGGAGCCTCTGGCGACGAGCAAGACTTGCCAAGGTGGGACACATCAGGACCAAGTAAAAACCCAGGCAAGTTGTCCTGGAACGCTTTCCATTCGCTTGCCGAGAGTGAATTCAAGAGGCAGGAGAGCGGCAGCCACTGTCCCCCGGCAGTCGGAAGGCTTCACACACAAGCCCGCTTCTTTGCGGCTTCGTTCTTCGCCTCTTCTAAGCAACCGCGATCTCTGCTTCTCGGAGGCGAAGAAGCGGCTAATTCGCGCACAGCTCAGTAAAGCGGCAGCGGAGCGCTCCGGAGCGCCGCTTCAAGCCGAAAGACGCCGGGAAACGGCACTTTCCTCCGGATAGCTCCGGAGCCGCGCTTCTGCTTCTCTAGTCATCTCTAGCTTAGCGAAAATCTTTCCCACTCCATTTGGCAAGGGGAGAGTGTACCTGCACTGCACACTAAGCGCGGTTTGCAAAGAAAGAGGATTTGCTGCACATTCCAAGGACACGGCTGTTTCTGAGGCAATCTGCAACCTGCTGTCAGATGGAAGTGCTCTCTGCCCTCTCCTGCCCAGCTCTAGGCACTAGCGGGCACTTTCCAGCATGGCCGAGGCAAACAACCTCGAGAGATGTCACAGAGCCTAAGTGGAGCACAGATGCTCAAAAGCAGCAAAGCTGAAGAGCCTGGCTCAGCTTCACTAGTGTGCAATTGACTGACTGCGAAAAACAAAGCAGCAGAGCACCGGGCTTCTGGGCGCTGTGAAGGCAATTGCCAAAACCAGGCAGCTGCTCCTTCCCAAGCACAGGCAGCTGCCTATGTTCTTGCTTGTCGACAAACTCACCGCTGCCCTTCTTTTCAGCAGCTGCCACCGTCTTCGGTGCATCTCGGAGCCTCTGGCGACGAGCAAGACTTGCCAAGGTGGGACGCATCAGGACCAAGTCAAAACCCAGGCAAGTTGTCCTGGAACGCTTTCCATTCGCTTGCCGAGAGTGAATTCAAGAGGCAGGAGAGCGGCAGCCACTGTCCCCCGGCAGTCGGAAGGCTTCACACACAAGCCCACTTCTTTGCGGCTTCGTTCTTCGCCTCTTCCAAGCAACCGCGATCTCTGCTTCTCGGAGGCGAAGAAGCGGCTAATTCGCGCACAGCTCAGTAAAGCGGCAGCGGAGCGCTCCGGAGCGCCGCTTCAAGCCGAAAGACGCCGGGAAACGGCACTTTCCTCCGGATAGCTCCGGAGCCGCGCTTCTGCTTCTCTAGTCATCTCTAGCTTAGCGAAAATCTTTCCCACTCCATTTGGCAAGGGGAGAGCGTACCTGCACTGCACACTAACCGCGGTTTGCAAAGAAAGAGGATTTGCTGCACATTCCAAGGACACGGCTCTTTCCGAGGCAATCTGCAACCTGCTGTCAGATGGAAGTGCTCTCTGCCCTCTCCTGCCCAGCTCTAGGTACTAGCGGGCACTTTCCAGCCTGGGCGAGGCAAACAACCTCCAGAGATGTCACAGAGCGTAAGTGGGGCACAGATGCTCAAAAGCAGCAAAGCTGAAGAGCCTGGCTCAGCTTCACTAGTGTGCAATTGACTGACTGCGAAAAACAAAGCAGCAGAGCACCGGGCTTCTGGGCGCTGTGAAGGCAATTGCCAAAACCAGGCAGCTGCTCCTTCCCAAGCACAGGCAGCTGCCTATGTTCTTGCTTGTCGACAAACTCACCGCTGCCCTTCTTTTCAGCAGCTGCCACCGTCTTCGGTGCATCTCGGAGCCTCTGGCGACGAGCAAGACTTGCCAAGGTGGGAGGCATCAGGACCAAGTCAAAACCCAGGCAAGTTGTCCTGGAACGCTTTCCATTCGCTTGCCGAGAGTGAATTCAAGAGGCAGGAGAGCGGCATCCACTGTCCTCCGGCAGTCTGAAGGCTTCACACACAAGCCCGCTTCTTTGCGGCTTCGTTCTTCGCCTCTTCTAAGCAACCGCGATCTCTGCTTCTCGGAGGCGAAGAAGCGGCTAATTCGCGCACAGCTCAGTAAAGCGGCAGCGGAGCGCTCCGGAGCGCCGCTTCAAGCCGAAAGACCCCGGGAAACGGCACTTTCCTCCGGATAGCTCCGGAGCTGCGCTTCTGCTTCTCTAGTCATCTCTAGCTTAGCGAAAAGCTTTCCCACTCCATTTGGCAAGGGGAGAGCGTACCTGCACTGCACACTAACCGCGGTTTGCAAAGAAAGAGGATTTGCTGCACATTCCAAGGACACGGCTGTTTCTGAGGCAATCTGCAACCTGCTGTCAGATGGAAGTGCTCTCTGCCCTCTCCTGCCCAGCTCTAGGTACTAGCGGGCACTTGCCAGCCTGGCCGAGGCAAACAACCTCCAGAGATGTCACAGAGCGTAAGTGGGGCACAGATGCTCAAAAGCAGCAAAGCTGAAGAGCCTGGCTCAGCTTCACTAGTGTGCAATTGACTGACTGCGAAAAACAAAGCAGCAGAGCACCGGGCTTCTGGGCGCTGTGAAGGCAATTGCCAAAACCAGGCAGCTGCTCCTTCCCAAGCACAGGCAGCTGCCTATGTTCTTGCTTGTCGACAAACTCACCGCTGCCCTTCTTTTCAGCAGCTGCCACCGTCTTCTGTGCATCTCGGAGCCTCTGGCGACGAGCAAGACTTGCCAAGGTGGGAGGCATCAGGACCAAGTCAAAACCCAGGCAGGTTGTCCTGGAACGCTTTCCATTCGCTTGCCGAGAGTGAATTCAAGAGGCAGGAGAGCGGCAGCCACCGTCCTCCAGCAGTCGGAAGGCTTCGCACACAAGCCCGCTTCTTTGCGGCTTCGTTCTTCGCCTCTTCCAAGCAACCGCGATCTCTGCTTCTCGGAGGCGAAGAAGCGGCTAATTCGCGCACAGCTCAGTAAAGCGGCAGCGGAGCGCTCCGGAGCGCCGCTTCAAGCCGAAAGACGCCGGGAAACGGCACTTTCTTCCGGATAGCTCCGGAGCCGCGCTTCTGCTTCTCTAGTCATCTCTAGCTTAGCGAAAAGCTTTCCCACTCCATTTGGCAAGGGGAGAGCGTACCTGCACTGCACACTAACCGCGGTTTGCAAAGAAAGAGGATTTGCTGCACATTCCAAGGACACGGCTCTCTCCGAGGCAATCTGCAACCTGCTGTCAGATGGAAGTGCTCTCTGCCCTCTCCTGCCCAGCTCTAGGTACTAGCGGGCACTTTCCAGCCTGGGCGAGGCAAACAACCTCCAGAGATGTCACAGAGCATAAGTGGAGCACAGATGCTCAAAAGCAGCAAAGCTGAAGAGCCTGGCTCAGCTTCACTAGTGTGCAATTGACTGACTGCGAAAAACAAAGCAGCAGAGCACCGGGCTTCTGGGCGCTGTGAAGGCAATTGCCAAAACCAGGCAGCTGCTCCTTCCCAAGCACAGGCAGCTGCCCATGTTCTTGCTTGTCGACAAACTCACCGCTGCCCTTCTTTTCAGCAGCTGCCACCGTCTTCGGTGCATCTCGGAGCCTCTGGCGACGAGCAAGACTTGCCAAGGTGGGACACATCAGGACCAAGTAAAAACCCAGGCAAGTTGTCCTGGAACGCTTTCCATTCGCTTGCCGAGAGTGAATTCAAGAGGCAGGAGAGCGGCAGCCACTGTCCTCTGGCAGTCGGAAGGCTTCACACACAAGCCCGCTTCTTTGCGGCTTCGTTCTTCGCCTCTTCTAAGCAACCGCGATCTCTGCTTCTCGGAGGCGAAGAAGCGGCTAATTCGCGCACAGCTCAGTAAAGCGGCAGCGGAGCGCTCCGGAGCGCCGCTTCAAGCCGAAAGACCCCGGGAAACGGCACTTTCCTCCGGATAGCTCCGGAGCCGCGCTTCTGCTTCTCTAGTCATCTCTAGCTTAGCGAAAATCTTTCCCACTCCATTTGGCAAGGGGAGAGTGTACCTGCACTGCACACTAACCGCGGTTTGCAAAGAAAGAGGATTTGCTGCACATTCCAAGGACACGGCTGTTTCTGAGGCAATCTGCAACCTGCTGTCAGATGGAAGTGCTCTCTGCCCTCTCCTGCCCAGCTCTAGGTACTAGCGGGCACTTTCCAGCCTGGGCGAGGCAAACAACCTCGAGAGATGTCACAGAGCCTAAGTGGAGCACAGATGCTCAAAAGCAGCAAAGCTGAAGAGCCTGGCTCAGCTTCACTAGTGTGCAATTGACTGACTGTGAAAAACAAAGCAGCAGAGCACCGGGCTTCTGGGCGCTGTGAAGGCAATTGCCAAAACCAGGCAGCTGTTCCTTCCCAAGCACAGGCAGCTGCCCATGTTCTTGCTTGTCGACAAACTCACCGCTGCCCTTCTTTTCAGCAGCTGCCACCGTCTTCGGTGCATCTCGGAGCCTCTGGCGACGAGCAAGACTTGCCAAGGTGGGAGGCATCAGGACCACGTCAAAACCCAGGCAAGTTGTCCTGGAACGCTTTCCATTCGCTTGCCGAGAGTGAATTCAAGAGGCAGGAGAGCGGCAGCCACTGTCCCCCGGCAGTCGGAAGGCTTCACACACAAGCCCGCTTCTTTGCGGCTTCGTTCTTCGCCTCTTCCAAGCAACCGCGATCTCTGCTTCTCGGAGGCGAAGAAGCGGCTAATTCGCGCACAGCTCAGTAAAGCGGCAGCGGAGCGCTCCGGAGCGCCGCTTCAAGCCGAAAGACGCCGGGAAGCGGCACTTTCTTCCGGATAGCTCCGGAGCCGCGCTTCTGCTTCTCTAGTCATCTCTAGCTTAGCGAAAAGCTTTCCCACTCCATTTGGCAAGGGGAGAGCGTACCTGCACTGCACACTAACCGCGGTTTGCAAAGAAAGAGGATTTGCTGCACATTCCAAGGACACGGCTCTTTCCGAGGCAATCTGCAACCTGCTGTCAGATGGAAGTGCTCTCTGCCCTCTCCTGCCCAGCTCTAGGTACTAGCGGGCACTTTCCAGCCTGGCCGAGGCAAACAACCTCCAGAGATGTCACAGAGCATAAGTGGAGCACAGATGCTCAAAAGCAGCAAAGCTGAAGAGCCTGGCTCAGCTTCACTAGTGTGCAATTGACTGACTGTGAAAAACAAAGCAGCAGAGCACCGGGCTTCTGGGCGCTGTGAAGGCAATTGCCAAAACCAGGCAGCTGCTCCTTCCCAAGCACAGGCAGCTGCCTATGTTCTTGCTTGTCGACAAACTCACCGCTGCCCTTCTTTTCAGCAGCTGCCACCGTCTTCGGTGCATCTCGGAGCCTCTGGCGACGAGCAAGACTTGCCAAGGTGGGAGGCATCCGGACCAAGTCAAAACGCAGGCAAGTTGTCCTGGAACGCTTTCCATTCGCTTGCCGAGAGTGAATTCAAGAGGCAGGAGAGCGGCAGCCACCGTCCTCCAGCAGTCGGAAGGCTTCACACACAAGCCCGCTTCTTTGCGGCTTCGTTCTTCGCCTCTTCCAAGCAACCGCGATCTCTGCTTCTCGGAGGCGAAGAAGCGGCTAATTCGCGCACAGCTCAGTAAAGCGGCAGCGGAGCGCTCCGGAGCGCCGCTTCAAGCCGAAAGACCCCGGGAAACGGCACTTTCCTCCGGATAGCTCCGGAGCCGCGCTTCTGCTTCTCTAGTCATCTCTAGCTTAGCGAAAAGCTTTCCCACTCCATTTGGCAAGGGGAGAGCGTACCTGCACTGCACACTAACCGCGGTTTGCAAAGAAAGAGGATTTGCTGCACATTCCAAGGACACGGCTCTTTCCGAGGCAATCTGCAACCTGCTGTCAGATGGAAGTGCTCTCTGCCCTCTCCTGCCCAGCTCTAGGTACTAGCGGGCACTTGCCAGCCTGGCCGAGGCAAACAACCTCGAGAGATGTCACAGAGCCTAAGTGGGGCACAGATGCTCAAAAGCAGCAAAGCTGAAGAGCCTGGCTCAGCTTCACTAGTGTGCAATTGACTGACTGTGAAAAACAAAGCAGCAGAGCACCGGGCTTCTGGGCGCTGTGAAGGCAATTGCCAAAACCAGGCAGCTGTTCCTTCCCAAGCACAGGCAGCTGCCCATGTTCTTGCTTGTCGACAAACTCACCGCTGCCCTTCTTTTCAGCAGCTGCCACCGTCTTCTGTGCATCTCGGAGCCTCTGGCGACGAGCAAGACTTGCCAAGGTGGGAGGCATCAGGACCACGTCAAAACCCAGGCAAGTTGTCCTGGAACGCTTTCCATTCGCTTGCCGAGAGTGAATTCAAGAGGCAGGAGAGCGGCAGCCACTGTCCCCCGGCAGTCGGAAGGCTTCACACACAAGCCCGCTTCTTTGCGGCTTCGTTCTTCGCCTCTTCCAAGCAACCGCGATCTCTGCTTCTCGGAGGCGAAGAAGCGGCTAATTCGCGCACAGCTCAGTAAAGCGGCAGCGGAGCGCTCCGGAGCGCCGCTTCAAGCCGAAAGACGCCGGGAAGCGGCACTTTCTTCCGGATAGCTCCGGAGCCGCGCTTCTGCTTCTCTAGTCATCTCTAGCTTAGCGAAAAGCTTTCCCACTCCATTTGGCAAGGGGAGAGCGTACCTGCACTGCACACTAACCGCGGTTTGCAAAGAAAGAGGATTTGCTGCACATTCCAAGGACACGGCTCTTTCCAAAGCAATCTGCAACCTGCTGTCAGATGGAAGTGCTCTCTGCCCTCTCCTGCCCAGCTCTAGGTACTAGCGGGCACTTTCCAGCCTGGGCGAGGCAAACAACCTCCAGAGATGTCACAGAGCATAAGTGGAGCACAGATGCTCAAAAGCAGCAAAGCTGAAGAGCCTGGCTCAGCTTCACTAGTGTGCAATTGACTGACTGTGAAAAACAAAGCAGCAGAGCACCGGGCTTCTGGGCGCTGTGAAGGCAATTGCCAAAACCAGGCAGCTGCTCCTTCCCAAGCACAGGCAGCTGCCTATGTTCTTGCTTGTCGACAAACTCACCGCTGCCCTTCTTTTCAGCAGCTGCCACCGTCTTCGGTGCATCTCGGAGCCTCTGGCGACGAGCAAGACTTGCCAAGGTGGGAGGCATCCGGACCAAGTCAAAACCCAGGCAGGTTGTCCTGGAACGCTTTCCATTCGCTTGCCGAGAGTGAATTCAAGAGGCAGGAGAGCGGCAGCCACCGTCCTCCAGCAGTCGGAAGGCTTCGCACACAAGCCCGCTTCTTTGCGGCTTCGTTCTTCGCCTCTTCCAAGCAACCGCGATCTCTGCTTCTCGGAGGCGAAGAAGCGGCTAATTCGCGCACAGCTCAGTAGAGCGGCAGCGCAGCGCTCCGGAGCGCCGCTTCAAGCCGAAAGACGCCGGGAAGCGGCACTTTCCTCCGGATAGCTCCGGAGCCGCGCTTCTGCTTCTCTAGTCATCTCTAGCTTAGCGAAAAGCTTTCCCACTCCAGTTGGCAAGGGGAGAGCGTACCTGCACTGCACACTAACCGCGGTTTGCAAAGAAAGAGGATTTGCTGCACATTCCAAGGACACGGCTCTTTCCGAGGCAATCTGCAACCTGCTGTCAGATGGAAGTGCTCTCTGCCCTCTCCTGCCCAGCTCTAGGTACTAGCGGGCACTTTCCAGCCTGGCCGAGGCAAACAACCTCCAGAGATGTCACAGAGCATAAGTGGAGCACAGATGCTCAAAAGCAGCAAAGCTGAAGAGCCTGGCTCAGCTTCACTAGTGTGCAATTGACTGACTGCGAAAAACAAAGCAGCAGAGCACCGGGCTTCTGGGCGCTGTGAAGGCAATTGCCAAAACCAGGCAGCTGCTCCTTCCCAAGCACAGGCAGCTGCCTATGTTCTTGCTTGTCGACAAACTCACCGCTGCCCTTCTTTTCAGCAGCTGCCACCGTCTTCTGTGCATCTCGGAGCCTCTGGCGACGAGCAAGACTTGCCAAGGTGGGAGGCATCAGGACCAAGTCAAAACCCAGGCAAGTTGTCCTGGAACGCTTTCCATTCGCTTGCCGAGAGTGAATTCAAGAGGCAGGAGAGCGGCAGCCACCGTCCTCCAGCAGTCGGAAGGCTTGGCACACAAGCCCGCTTCTTTGCGGCTTCGTTCTTCGCCTCTTCCAAGCAACCGCGATCTCTGCTTCTCGGAGGCGAAGAAGCGGCTAATTCGCGCACAGCTCAGTAGAGCGGCAGCGCAGCGCTCCGGAGCGCCGCTTCAAGCCGAAAGACGCCGGGAAGCGGCACTTTCCTCCGGATAGCTCCGGAGCCGCGCTTCTGCTTCTCTAGTCATCTCTAGCTTAGCGAAAAGCTTTCCCACTCCAGTTGGCAAGGGGAGAGCGTACCTGCACTGCACACTAACCGCGGTTTGCAAAGAAAGAGGATTTGCTGCACATTCCAAGGACACGGCTCTTTCCGAGGCAATCTGCAACCTGCTGTCAGATGGAAGTGCTCTCTGCCCTCTCCTGCCCAGCTCTAGCTACTAGCGGGCACTTTCCAGCCTGGCCGAGGCAAACAACCTCCAGAGATGTCACAGAGCATAAGTGGAGCACAGATGCTCAAAAGCAGCAAAGCTGAAGAGCCTGGCTCAGCTTCACTAGTGTGCAATTGACTGACTGCGAAAAACAAAGCAGCAGAGCACCGGGCTTCTGGGCGCTGTGAAGGCAATTGCCAAAACCAGGCAGCTGCTCCTTCCCAAGCACAGGCAGCTGCCTATGTTCTTGCTTGTCGACAAACTCACCGCTGCCCTTCTTTTCAGCAGCTGCCACCGTCTTCTGTGCATCTCGGAGCCTCTGGCGACGAGCAAGACTTGCCAAGGTGGGAGGCATCAGGACCAAGTCAAAACCCAGGCAAGTTGTCCTGGAACGCTTTCCATTCGCTTGCCGAGAGTGAATTCAAGAGGCAGGAGAGCGGCAGCCACCGTCCTCCAGCAGTCGGAAGGCTTGGCACACAAGCCCGCTTCTTTGCGGCTTCGTTCTTCGCCTCTTCCAAGCAACCGCGATCTCTGCTTCTCGGAGGCGAAGAAGCGGCTAATTCGCGCACAGCTCAGTAGAGCGGCAGCGCAGCGCTCCGGAGCGCCGCTTCAAGCCGAAAGACGCCGGGAAGCGGCACTTTCCTCCGGATAGCTCCGGAGCCGCGCTTCTGCTTCTCTAGTCATCTCTAGCTTAGCGAAAAGCTTTCCCACTCCAGTTGGCAAGGGGAGAGCGTACCTGCACTGCACACTAACCGCGGTTTGCAAAGAAAGAGGATTTGCTGCACATTCCAAGGACACGGCTCTTTCCGAGGCAATCTGCAACCTGCTGTCAGATGGAAGTGCTCTCTGCCCTCTCCTGCCCAGCTCTAGGTACTAGCGGGCACTTTCCAGCCTGGCCGAGGCAAACAACCTCGAGAGATGTCACAGAGCCTAAGTGGAGCACAGATGCTCAAAAGCAGCAAAGCTGAAGAGCCTGGCTCAGCTTCACTAGTGTGCAATTGACTGACTGCGAAAAACAAAGCAGCAGAGCACCGGGCTTCTGGGCGCTGTGAAGGCAATTGCCAAAACCAGGCAGCTGCTCCTTCCCAAGCACAGGCAGCTGCCTATGTTCTTGCTTGTCGACAAACTCACCGCTGCCCTTCTTTTCAGCAGCTGCCACCGTCTTCTGTGCATCTCGGAGCCTCTGGCGACGAGCAAGACTTGCCAAGGTGGGACGCATCCGGACCAAGTCAAAACCCAGGCAAGTTGTCCTGGAACGCTTTCCATTCGCTTGCCGAGAGTGAAATCAAGAGGCAGGAGAGCGGCAGCCACCGTCCTCCAGCAGTCGGAAGGCTTGGCACACAAGCCCGCTTCTTTGCGGCTTCGTTCTTCGCCTCTTCCAAGCAACCGCGATCTCTGCTTCTCGGAGGCGAAGAAGCGGCTAATTCGCGCACAGCTCAGCAGAGCGCCAGCGGAGCACTCCGGAGCGCCTCTTCAAGCCGAAAGACGCCGGGAAGCGGCACTTTCCTCCGGATAGCTCCGGAGCCGCGCTTCTGCTTCTCTAGTCATCTCTAGCTTAGCGAAAAGCTTTCCCACTCCAGTTGGCAAGGGGAGAGCGTACCTGCACTGCACACTAACCGCGGTTTGCAAAGAAAGAGGATTTGCTGCACATTCCAAGGACACGGCTCTTTCCGAGGCAATCTGCAACCTGCTGTCAGATGGAAGTGCTCTCTGCCCTCTCCTGCCCAGCTCTGTGTACTAGCGGGCACTTGCCAGCCTGGGCGAGGCAAACCACCTCCAGAGATGTCACAGAGCATAAGTGGAGCACAGATGCTCAAAAGCAGCAAAGCTGAAGAACCTGGCTCAGCTTCACTAGTGTGCAATTGACTGACTGCGAAAAACAAAGCAGCAAAGCACCGGGCTTCTGGGCGCTGTGAAGGCAATTGCCAAAACCAGGCAGCTGCTCCTTCCCAAGCACAGGCAGCTGCCTATGTTCTTGCTTGTCGACAAACTCACCGCTGCCCTTCTTTTCAGCAGCTGCCACCGTCTTCTGTGCATCTCGGAGCCTCTGGCAACGAGCAAGACTTGCCAAGGTGGGACGCATCCGGACCAAGTCAAAACCCAGGCAAGTTGTCCTGGAACGCTTTCCATTCGCTTGCCGAGAGTGAAATCAAGAGGCAGGAGAGCGGCAGCCACCGTCCTCCAGCAGTCGGAAGGCTTGGCACACAAGCCCGCTTCTTTGCGGCTTCGTTCTTCGCCTCTTCCAAGCAACCGCGATCTCTGCTTCTCGGAGGCGAAGAAGCGGCTAATTCGCGCACAGCTCAGTAGAGCGGCAGCGCAGCGCTCCGGAGCGCCGCTTCAAGCCGAAAGGACGCCGGGAAGCGGCACTTTCCTCCGGATAGCTCCGGAGCCGCGCTTCTGCTTCTCTAGTCATCTCTAGCTAGGCGAAAAGCTTTCCCACTCCAGTTGGCAAGGGGAGAGCGTACCTGCACTGCACACTAACCGCGGTTTGCAAAGAAAGAGGATTTGCTGCACATTCCAAGGACACGGCTCTTTCCGAGGCAATCTGCAACCTGCTGTCAGATGGAAGTGCTCTCTGCCCTCTCCTGCCCAGCTCTAGGTACTAGCGGGCACTTTCCAGCCTGGCCGAGGCAAACAACCTCCAGAGATGTCACAGAGCATAAGTGGAGCACAGATGCTCCAAAGCAGCAAAGCTGAAGAGCCTGGCTCAGCTTCACTAGTGTGCAATTGACTGACTGCGAAAAACAAAGCAGCAGAGCACCGGGCTTCTGGGCGCTGTGAAGGCAATTGCCAAAACCAGGCAGCTGCTCCTTCCCAAGCACAGGCAGCTGCCTATGTTCTTGCTTGTCGACAAACTCACCGCTGCCCTTCTTTTCAGCAGCTGCCACCGTCTTCGGTGCATCTCGGAGCCTCTGGCGACGAGCAAGACTTGCCAAGGTGGGAGGCATCCGGACCAAGTCAAAACCCAGGCAAGTTGTCCTGGAACGCTTTCCATTCGCTTGCCGAGAGTGAATTCAAGAGGCAGGAGAGCGGCAGCCACCGTCCTCCAGCAGTCTGAAGGCTTGCACACAAGCCCGCTTCTTTGCGGCTTCGTTCTTCGCCTCTTCCAAGCAACTGCGATCTCTGCTTCTCGGAGGCGAAGAAGCGGCTAATTCGCGCACAGCTCAGTAGAGCGGCAGCGCAGCGCTCCGGAGCGCCGCTTCAAGCCGAAAGACGCCGGGAAGCGGCACTTTCCTCCGGATAGCTCCGGAGCCGCGCTTCTGCTTCTCTAGTCATCTCTATCTTAGCGAAAAGCTTTCCCACTCCAGTTGGCAAGGGGAGAGTGGACCTGCACTGCACACTAACCGCGGTTTGCAAAGAAAGAGGATTTGCTGCACATTCCAAGGACACGGCTCTTTCCGAGGCAATCTGCAACCTGCTGTCAGATGGAAGTGCTCTCTGCCCTCTCCTGCCCAGCTCTAGGTACTAGCGGGCACTTTCCAGCCTGGGCGAGGCAAACCACCTCCAGAGATGTCACAGAGCATAAGTGGAGCACAGATGCTCAAAAGCAGCAAAGCTGAAGAGCCTGGCTCAGCTTCACTAGTGTGCAATTGACTGACTGCGAAAAACAAAGCAGCAGAGCACCGGGCTTCTGGGCGCTGTGAAGGCAATTGCCAAAACCAGGCAGCTGCTCCTTCCCAAGCACAGGCAGCTGCCTATGTTCTTGCTTGTCGACAAACTCACCGCTGCCCTTCTTTTCAGCAGCTGCCACCGTCTTCTGTGCATCTCGGAGCCTCTGGCGACGAGCAAGACTTGCCAAGGTGGGAGGCATCAGGACACAGTCAAAACCCCGGCAAGTTGTCCTGGAACGCTTTCCATTCGCTTGCCGAGAGTGAATTCAAGAGGCAGGAGAGCGGCAGCCACCGTCCTCCAGCAGTCGGAAGGCTTGGCACACAAGCCCGCTTCTTTGCGGCTTCGTTCTTCGCCTCTTCCAAGCAACCGCGATCTCTGCTTCTCGGAGGCGAAGAAGCGGCTAATTCGCGCACAGCTCAGTAGAGCGGCAGCGCAGCGCTCCGGAGCGCCGCTTCAAGCCGAAAGACGCCGGGAAGCGGCACTTTCCTCCGGATAGCTCCGGAGCCGCGCTTCTGCTTCTCTAGTCATCTCTAGCTTAGCGAAAAGCTTTCCCACTCCAGTTGGCAAGGGGAGAGCGTACCTGCACTGCACACTAACCGCGGTTTGCAAAGAAAGAGGATTTGCTGCACATTCCAAGGACACGGCTCTTTCCGAGGCAATCTGCAACCTGCTGTCAGATGGAAGTGCTCTCTGCCCTCTCCTGCCCAGCTCTGTGTACTAGCGGGCACTTTCCAGCCTGGCCGAGGCAAACCACCTCCAGAGATGTCACAGAGCATAAGTGGAGCACAGATGCTCAAAAGCAGCAAAGCTGAAGAACCTGGCTCAGCTTCACTAGTGTGCAATTGACTGACTGCGAAAAACAAAGCAGCAAAGCACCGGGCTTCTGGGCGCTGTGAAGGCAATTGCCAAAACCAGGCAGCTGCTCCTTCCCAAGCACAGGCAGCTGCCTATGTTCTTGCTTGTCGACAAACTCACCGCTGCCCTTCTTTTCAGCAGCTGCCACCGTCTTCTGTGCATCTCGGAGCCTCTGGCGACGAGCAAGACTTGCCAAGGTGGGAGGCATCAGGACAGAGTCAAAACCCAGGCAAGTTGTCCTGGAACGCTTTCCATTCGCTTGCCGAGAGTGAATTCAAGAGGCAGGAGAGCGGCAGCCACCGTCCTCCAGCAGTCTGAAGGCTTGCACACAAGCCCGCTTCTTTGCGGCTTCGTTCTTCGCCTCTTCCAAGCAACTGCGATCTCTGCTTCTCGGAGGCGAAGAAGCGGCTAATTCGCGCACAGCTCAGTAGAGCGGCAGCGCAGCGCTCCGGAGCGCCGCTTCAAGCCGAAAGACGCCGGGAAGCGGCACTTTCCTCCGGATAGCTCCGGAGCCGCGCTTCTGCTTCTCTAGTCATCTCTATCTTAGCGAAAAGCTTTCCCACTCCAGTTGGCAAGGGGAGAGTGGACCTGCACTGCACACTAACCGCGGTTTGCAAAGAAAGAGGATTTGCTGCACATTCCAAGGACACGGCTCTTTCCGAGGCAATCTGCAACCTGCTGTCAGATGGAAGTGCTCTCTGCCCTCTCCTGCCCAGCTCTAGGTACTAGCGGGCACTTTCCAGCCTGGGCGAGGCAAACCACCTCCAGAGATGTCACAGAGCATAAGTGGAGCACAGATGCTCAAAAGCAGCAAAGCTGAAGAGCCTGGCTCAGCTTCACTAGTGTGCAATTGACTGACTGCGAAAAACAAAGCAGCAGAGCACCGGGCTTCTGGGCGCTGTGAAGGCAATTGCCAAAACCAGGCAGCTGCTCCTTCCCAAGCACAGGCAGCTGCCTATGTTCTTGCTTGTCGACAAACTCACCGCTGCCCTTCTTTTCAGCAGCTGCCACCGTCTTCTGTGCATCTCGGAGCCTCTGGCGACGAGCAAGACTTGCCAAGGTGGGAGGCATCAGGACACAGTCAAAACCCCGGCAAGTTGTCCTGGAACGCTTTCCATTCGCTTGCCGAGAGTGAATTCAAGAGGCAGGAGAGCGGCAGCCACCGTCCTCCAGCAGTCGGAAGGCTTGGCACACAAGCCCGCTTCTTTGCGGCTTCGTTCTTCGCCTCTTCCAAGCAACCGCGATCTCTGCTTCTCGGAGGCGAAGAAGCGGCTAATTCGCGCACAGCTCAGTAGAGCGGCAGCGCAGCGCTCCGGAGCGCCGCTTCAAGCCGAAAGACGCCGGGAAGCGGCACTTTCCTCCGGATAGCTCCGGAGCCGCGCTTCTGCTTCTCTAGTCATCTCTAGCTTAGCGAAAAGCTTTCCCACTCCAGTTGGCAAGGGGAGAGCGTACCTGCACTGCACACTAACCGCGGTTTGCAAAGAAAGAGGATTTGCTGCACATTCCAAGGACACGGCTCTTTCCGAGGCAATCTGCAACCTGCTGTCAGATGGAAGTGCTCTCTGCCCTCTCCTGCCCAGCTCTGTGTACTAGCGGGCACTTTCCAGCCTGGCCGAGGCAAACCACCTCCAGAGATGTCACAGAGCATAAGTGGAGCACAGATGCTCAAAAGCAGCAAAGCTGAAGAACCTGGCTCAGCTTCACTAGTGTGCAATTGACTGACTGCGAAAAACAAAGCAGCAAAGCACCGGGCTTCTGGGCGCTGTGAAGGCAATTGCCAAAACCAGGCAGCTGCTCCTTCCCAAGCACAGGCAGCTGCCTATGTTCTTGCTTGTCGACAAACTCACCGCTGCCCTTCTTTTCAGCAGCTGCCACCGTCTTCTGTGCATCTCGGAGCCTCTGGCGACGAGCAAGACTTGCCAAGGTGGGAGGCATCAGGACAGAGTCAAAACCCAGGCAAGTTGTCCTGGAACGCTTTCCATTCGCTTGCCGAGAGTGAATTCAAGAGGCAGGAGAGCGGCAGCCACCGTCCTCCAGCAGTCGGAAGGCTTGGCACACAAGCCCGCTTCTTTGCGGCTTCGTTCTTCGCCTCTTCCAAGCAACCGCGATCTCTGCTTCTCGGAGGCGAAGAAGCGGCTAATTCGCGCACAGCTCAGTAGAGCGGCAGCGCAGCGCTCCGGAGCGCCGCTTCAAGCCGAAAGACGCCGGGAAGCGGCACTTTCCTCCGGATAGCTCCGGAGCCGCGCTTCTGCTTCTCTAGTCATCTCTAGCTTAGCGAAAAGCTTTCCCACTCCAGTTGGCAAGGGGAGAGCGTACCTGCACTGCACACTAACCGCGGTTTGCAAAGAAAGAGGATTTGCTGCACATTCCAAGGACACGGCTCTTTCCGAGGCAATCTGCAACCTGCTGTCAGATGGAAGTGCTCTCTGCCCTCTCCTGCCCAGCTCTAGGTACTAGCGGGCACTTTCCAGCCTGGGCGAGGCAAACCACCTCCAGAGATGTCACAGAGCATAAGTGGAGCACAGATGCTCAAAAGCAGCAAAGCTGAAGAGCCTGGCTCAGCTTCACTAGTGTGCAATTGACTGACTGCGAAAAACAAAGCAGCAGAGCACCGGGCTTCTGGGCGCTGTGAAGGCAATTGCCAAAACCAGGCAGCTGCTCCTTCCCAAGCACAGGCAGCTGCCTATGTTCTTGCTTGTCGACAAACTCACCGCTGCCCTTCTTTTCAGCAGCTGCCACCGTCTTCTGTGCATCTCGGAGCCTCTGGCGACGAGCAAGACTTGCCAAGGTGGGAGGCATCAGGACACAGTCAAAACCCCGGCAAGTTGTCCTGGAACGCTTTCCATTCGCTTGCCGAGAGTGAATTCAAGAGGCAGGAGAGCGGCAGCCACCGTCCTCCAGCAGTCGGAAGGCTTGGCACACAAGCCCGCTTCTTTGCGGCTTCGTTCTTCGCCTCTTCCAAGCAACCGCGATCTCTGCTTCTCGGAGGCGAAGAAGCGGCTAATTCGCGCACAGCTCAGTAGAGCGGCAGCGCAGCGCTCCGGAGCGCCGCTTCAAGCCGAAAGACGCCGGGAAGCGGCACTTTCCTCCGGATAGCTCCGGAGCCGCGCTTCTGCTTCTCTAGTCATCTCTAGCTTAGCGAAAAGCTTTCCCACTCCAGTTGGCAAGGGGAGAGCGTACCTGCACTGCACACTAACCGCGGTTTGCAAAGAAAGAGGATTTGCTGCACATTGCAAGGACACGGCTCTTTCCGAGGCAATCTGCAACCTGCTGTCAGATGGAAGTGCTCTCTGCCCTCTCCTGCCCAGCTCTGTGTACTAGCGGGCACTTTCCAGCCTGGCCGAGGCAAACCACCTCCAGAGATGTCACAGAGCATAAGTGGAGCACAGATGCTCAAAAGCAGCAAAGCTGAAGAACCTGGCTCAGCTTCACTAGTGTGCAATTGACTGACTGCGAAAAACAAAGCAGCAAAGCACCGGGCTTCTGGGCGCTGTGAAGGCAATTGCCAAAACCAGGCAGCTGCTCCTTCCCAAGCACAGGCAGCTGCCTATGTTCTTGCTTGTCGACAAACTCACCGCTGCCCTTCTTTTCAGCAGCTGCCACCGTCTTCTGTGCATCTCGGAGCCTCTGGCGACGAGCAAGACTTGCCAAGGTGGGAGGCATCAGGACAGAGTCAAAACCCAGGCAAGTTGTCCTGGAACGCTTTCCATTCGCTTGCCGAGAGTGAATTCAAGAGGCAGGAGAGCGGCAGCCACCGTCCTCCAGCAGTCGGAAGGCTTGGCACACAAGCCCGCTTCTTTGCGGCTTCGTTCTTCGCCTCTTCCAAGCAACCGCGATCTCTGCTTCTCGGAGGCGAAGAAGCGGCTAATTCGCGCACAGCTCAGTAGAGCGGCAGCGCAGCGCTCCGGAGCGCCGCTTCAAGCCGAAAGACGCCGGGAAGCGGCACTTTCCTCCGGATAGCTCCGGAGCCGCGCTTCTGCTTCTCTAGTCATCTCTAGCTTAGCGAAAAGCTTTCCCACTCCAGTTGGCAAGGGGAGAGCGTACCTGCACTGCACACTAACCGCGGTTTGCAAAGAAAGAGGATTTGCTGCACATTCCAAGGACACGGCTCTTTCCGAGGCAATCTGCAACCTGCTGTCAGATGGAAGTGCTCTCTGCCCTCTCCTGCCCAGCTCTAGGTACTAGCGGGCACTTTCCAGCCTGGCCGAGGCAAACAACCTCCAGAGATGTCACAGAGCATAAGTGGAGCACAGATGCTCAAAAGCAGCAAAGCTGAAGAGCCTGGCTCAGCTTCACTAGTGTGCAATTGACTGACTGCGAAAAACAAAGCAGCAGAGCACCGGGCTTCTGGGCGCTGTGAAGGCAATTGCCAAAACCAGGCAGCTGCTCCTTCCCAAGCACAGGCAGCTGCCTATGTTCTTGCTTGTCGACAAACTCACCGCTGCCCTTCTTTTCAGCAGCTGCCACCGTCTTCTGTGCATCTCGGAGCCTCTGGCGACGAGCAAGACTTGCCAAGGTGGGAGGCATCAGGACAGAGTCAAAACCCAGGCAAGTTGTCCTGGAACGCTTTCCATTCGCTTGCCGAGAGTGAATTCAAGAGGCAGGAGAGCGGCAGCCACCGTCCTCCAGCAGTCGGAAGGCTTGGCACACAAGCCCGCTTCTTTGCGGCTTCGTTCTTCGCCTCTTCCAAGCAACCGCGATCTCTGCTTCTCGGAGGCGAAGAAGCGGCTAATTCGCGCACAGCTCAGTAGAGCGGCAGCGCAGCGCTCCGGAGCGCCGCTTCAAGCCGAAAGACGCCGGGAAGCGGCACTTTCCTCCGGATAGCTCCGGAGCCGCGCTTCTGCTTCTCTAGTCATCTCTAGCTTAGCGAAAAGCTTTCCCACTCCAGTTGGCAAGGGGAGAGCGTACCTGCACTGCACACTAACCGCGGTTTGCAAAGAAAGAGGATTTGCTGCACATTCCAAGGACACGGCTCTTTCCGAGGCAATCTGCAACCTGCTGTCAGATGGAAGTGCTCTCTGCCCTCTCCTGCCCAGCTCTGTGTACTAGCGGGCACTTTCCAGCCTGGCCGAGGCAAACCACCTCCAGAGATGTCACAGAGCATAAGTGGAGCACAGATGCTCAAAAGCAGCAAAGCTGAAGAACCTGGCTCAGCTTGACTAGTGTGCAATTGACTGACTGCGAAAAACAAAGCAGCAAAGCACCGGGCTTCTGGGCGCTGTGAAGGCAATTGCCAAAACCAGGCAGCTGCTCCTTCCCAAGCACAGGCAGCTGCCTATGTTCTTGCTTGTCGACAAACTCACCGCTGCCCTTCTTTTCAGCAGCTGCCACCGTCTTCTGTGCATCTCGGAGCCTCTGGCGACGAGCAAGACTTGCCAAGGTGGGAGGCATCAGGACAGAGTCAAAACCCAGGCAAGTTGTCCTGGAACGCTTTCCATTCGCTTGCCGAGAGTGAATTCAAGAGGCAGGAGAGCGGCAGCCACCGTCCTCCAGCAGTCGGAAGGCTTGGCACACAAGCCCGCTTCTTTGCGGCTTCGTTCTTCGCCTCTTCCAAGCAACCGCGATCTCTGCTTCTCGGAGGCGAAGAAGCGGCTAATTCGCGCACAGCTCAGTAGAGCGGCAGCGCAGCGCTCCGGAGCGCCGCTTCAAGCCGAAAGACGCCGGGAAGCGGCACTTTCCTCCGGATAGCTCCGGAGCCGCGCTTCTGCTTCTCTAGTCATCTCTAGCTTAGCGAAAAGCTTTCCCACTCCAGTTGGCAAGGGGAGAGCGTACCTGCACTGCACACTAACCGCGGTTTGCAAAGAAAGAGGATTTGCTGCACATTCCAAGGACACGGCTCTTTCCGAGGCAATCTGCAACCTGCTGTCAGATGGAAGTGCTCTCTGCCCTCTCCTGCCCAGCTCTAGGTACTAGCGGGCACTTTCCAGCCTGGCCGAGGCAAACAACCTCCAGAGATGTCACAGAGCATAAGTGGAGCACAGATGCTCAAAAGCAGCAAAGCTGAAGAGCCTGGCTCAGCTTCACTAGTGTGCAATTGACTGACTGCGAAAAACAAAGCAGCAGAGCACCGGGCTTCTGGGCGCTGTGAAGGCAATTGCCAAAACCAGGCAGCTGCTCCTTCCCAAGCACAGGCAGCTGCCTATGTTCTTGCTTGTCGACAAACTCACCGCTGCCCTTCTTTTCAGCAGCTGCCACCGTCTTCTGTGCATCTCGGAGCCTCTGGCGACGAGCAAGACTTGCCAAGGTGGGAGGCATCAGGACACAGTCAAAACCCCGGCAAGTTGTCCTGGAACGCTTTCCATTCGCTTGCCGAGAGTGAATTCAAGAGGCAGGAGAGCGGCAGCCACCGTCCTCCAGCAGTCGGAAGGCTTGGCACACAAGCCCGCTTCTTTGCGGCTTCGTTCTTCGCCTCTTCCAAGCAACCGCGATCTCTGCTTCTCGGAGGCGAAGAAGCGGCTAATTCGCGCACAGCTCAGTAGAGCGGCAGCGCAGCGCTCCGGAGCGCCGCTTCAAGCCGAAAGACGCCGGGAAGCGGCACTTTCCTCCGGATAGCTCCGGAGCCGCGCTTCTGCTTCTCTAGTCATCTCTAGCTTAGCGAAAAGCTTTCCCACTCCAGTTGGCAAGGGGAGAGCGTACCTGCACTGCACACTAACCGCGGTTTGCAAAGAAAGAGGATTTGCTGCACATTGCAAGGACACGGCTCTTTCCGAGGCAATCTGCAACCTGCTGTCAGATGGAAGTGCTCTCTGCCCTCTCCTGCCCAGCTCTGTGTACTAGCGGGCACTTTCCAGCCTGGCCGAGGCAAACCACCTCCAGAGATGTCACAGAGCATAAGTGGAGCACAGATGCTCAAAAGCAGCAAAGCTGAAGAACCTGGCTCAGCTTCACTAGTGTGCAATTGACTGACTGCGAAAAACAAAGCAGCAAAGCACCGGGCTTCTGGGCGCTGTGAAGGCAATTGCCAAAACCAGGCAGCTGCTCCTTCCCAAGCACAGGCAGCTGCCTATGTTCTTGCTTGTCGACAAACTCACCGCTGCCCTTCTTTTCAGCAGCTGCCACCGTCTTCTGTGCATCTCGGAGCCTCTGGCGACGAGCAAGACTTGCCAAGGTGGGAGGCATCAGGACAGAGTCAAAACCCAGGCAAGTTGTCCTGGAACGCTTTCCATTCGCTTGCCGAGAGTGAATTCAAGAGGCAGGAGAGCGGCAGCCACCGTCCTCCAGCAGTCGGAAGGCTTGGCACACAAGCCCGCTTCTTTGCGGCTTCGTTCTTCGCCTCTTCCAAGCAACCGCGATCTCTGCTTCTCGGAGGCGAAGAAGCGGCTAATTCGCGCACAGCTCAGTAGAGCGGCAGCGCAGCGCTCCGGAGCGCCGCTTCAAGCCGAAAGACGCCGGGAAGCGGCACTTTCCTCCGGATAGCTCCGGAGCCGCGCTTCTGCTTCTCTAGTCATCTCTAGCTTAGCGAAAAGCTTTCCCACTCCAGTTGGCAAGGGGAGAGCGTACCTGCACTGCACACTAACCGCGGTTTGCAAAGAAAGAGGATTTGCTGCACATTCCAAGGACACGGCTCTTTCCGAGGCAATCTGCAACCTGCTGTCAGATGGAAGTGCTCTCTGCCCTCTCCTGCCCAGCTCTAGGTACTAGCGGGCACTTTCCAGCCTGGGCGAGGCAAACCACCTCCAGAGATGTCACAGAGCATAAGTGGAGCACAGATGCTCAAAAGCAGCAAAGCTGAAGAGCCTGGCTCAGCTTCACTAGTGTGCAATTGACTGACTGCGAAAAACAAAGCAGCAGAGCACCGGGCTTCTGGGCGCTGTGAAGGCAATTGCCAAAACCAGGCAGCTGCTCCTTCCCAAGCACAGGCAGCTGCCTATGTTCTTGCTTGTCGACAAACTCACCGCTGCCCTTCTTTTCAGCAGCTGCCACCGTCTTCTGTGCATCTCGGAGCCTCTGGCGACGAGCAAGACTTGCCAAGGTGGGAGGCATCAGGACACAGTCAAAACCCCGGCAAGTTGTCCTGGAACGCTTTCCATTCGCTTGCCGAGAGTGAATTCAAGAGGCAGGAGAGCGGCAGCCACCGTCCTCCAGCAGTCGGAAGGCTTGGCACACAAGCCCGCTTCTTTGCGGCTTCGTTCTTCGCCTCTTCCAAGCAACCGCGATCTCTGCTTCTCGGAGGCGAAGAAGCGGCTAATTCGCGCACAGCTCAGTAGAGCGGCAGCGCAGCGCTCCGGAGCGCCGCTTCAAGCCGAAAGACGCCGGGAAGCGGCACTTTCCTCCGGATAGCTCCGGAGCCGCGCTTCTGCTTCTCTAGTCATCTCTAGCTTAGCGAAAAGCTTTCCCACTCCAGTTGGCAAGGGGAGAGCGTACCTGCACTGCACACTAACCGCGGTTTGCAAAGAAAGAGGATTTGCTGCACATTGCAAGGACACGGCTCTTTCCGAGGCAATCTGCAACCTGCTGTCAGATGGAAGTGCTCTCTGCCCTCTCCTGCCCAGCTCTGTGTACTAGCGGGCACTTTCCAGCCTGGCCGAGGCAAACCACCTCCAGAGATGTCACAGAGCATAAGTGGAGCACAGATGCTCAAAAGCAGCAAAGCTGAAGAACCTGGCTCAGCTTCACTAGTGTGCAATTGACTGACTGCGAAAAACAAAGCAGCAAAGCACCGGGCTTCTGGGCGCTGTGAAGGCAATTGCCAAAACCAGGCAGCTGCTCCTTCCCAAGCACAGGCAGCTGCCTATGTTCTTGCTTGTCGACAAACTCACCGCTGCCCTTCTTTTCAGCAGCTGCCACCGTCTTCTGTGCATCTCGGAGCCTCTGGCGACGAGCAAGACTTGCCAAGGTGGGAGGCATCAGGACAGAGTCAAAACCCAGGCAAGTTGTCCTGGAACGCTTTCCATTCGCTTGCCGAGAGTGAATTCAAGAGGCAGGAGAGCGGCAGCCACCGTCCTCCAGCAGTCGGAAGGCTTGGCACACAAGCCCGCTTCTTTGCGGCTTCGTTCTTCGCCTCTTCCAAGCAACCGCGATCTCTGCTTCTCGGAGGCGAAGAAGCGGCTAATTCGCGCACAGCTCAGTAGAGCGGCAGCGCAGCGCTCCGGAGCGCCGCTTCAAGCCGAAAGACGCCGGGAAGCGGCACTTTCCTCCGGATAGCTCCGGAGCCGCGCTTCTGCTTCTCTAGTCATCTCTAGCTTAGCGAAAAGCTTTCCCACTCCAGTTGGCAAGGGGAGAGCGTACCTGCACTGCACACTAACCGCGGTTTGCAAAGAAAGAGGATTTGCTGCACATTCCAAGGACACGGCTCTTTCCGAGGCAATCTGCAACCTGCTGTCAGATGGAAGTGCTCTCTGCCCTCTCCTGCCCAGCTCTAGGTACTAGCGGGCACTTTCCAGCCTGGCCGAGGCAAACAACCTCCAGAGATGTCACAGAGCATAAGTGGAGCACAGATGCTCAAAAGCAGCAAAGCTGAAGAGCCTGGCTCAGCTTCACTAGTGTGCAATTGACTGACTGCGAAAAACAAAGCAGCAGAGCACCGGGCTTCTGGGCGCTGTGAAGGCAATTGCCAAAACCAGGCAGCTGCTCCTTCCCAAGCACAGGCAGCTGCCTATGTTCTTGCTTGTCGACAAACTCACCGCTGCCCTTCTTTTCAGCAGCTGCCACCGTCTTCTGTGCATCTCGGAGCCTCTGGCGACGAGCAAGACTTGCCAAGGTGGGAGGCATCAGGACAGAGTCAAAACCCAGGCAAGTTGTCCTGGAACGCTTTCCATTCGCTTGCCGAGAGTGAATTCAAGAGGCAGGAGAGCGGCAGCCACCGTCCTCCAGCAGTCGGAAGGCTTGGCACACAAGCCCGCTTCTTTGCGGCTTCGTTCTTCGCCTCTTCCAAGCAACCGCGATCTCTGCTTCTCGGAGGCGAAGAAGCGGCTAATTCGCGCACAGCTCAGTAGAGCGGCAGCGCAGCGCTCCGGAGCGCCGCTTCAAGCCGAAAGACGCCGGGAAGCGGCACTTTCCTCCGGATAGCTCCGGAGCCGCGCTTCTGCTTCTCTAGTCATCTCTAGCTTAGCGAAAAGCTTTCCCCACTCCAGTTGGCAAGGGGAGAGCGTACCTGCACTGCACACTAACCGCGGTTTGCAAAGAAAGAGGATTTGCTGCACATTCCAAGGACACGGCTCTTTCCGAGGCAATCTGCAACCTGCTGTCAGATGGAAGTGCTCTCTGCCCTCTCCTGCCCAGCTCTAGGTACTAGCGGGCACTTTCCAGCCTGGCCGAGGCAAACAACCTCCAGAGATGTCACAGAGCATAAGTGGAGCACAGATGCTCAAAAGCAGCAAAGCTGAAGAGCCTGGCTCAGCTTCACTAGTGTGCAATTGACTGACTGCGAAAAACAAAGCAGCAGAGCACCGGGCTTCTGGGCGCTGTGAAGGCAATTGCCAAAACCAGGCAGCTGCTCCTTCCCAAGCACAGGCAGCTGCCTATGTTCTTGCTTGTCGACAAACTCACCGCTGCCCTTCTTTTCAGCAGCTGCCACCGTCTTCTGTGCATCTCGGAGCCTCTGGCGACGAGCAAGGACTTGCCAAGGTGGGAGGCATCAGGACACAGTCAAAAACCCCGGCAAGTTGTCCTGGAACGCTTTCCATTCGCTTGCCGAGAGTGAATTCAAGAGGCAGGAGAGCGGCAGCCACCGTCCTCCAGCAGTCGGAAGGCTTGGCACACAAGCCCGCTTCTTTGCGGCTTCGTTCTTCGCCTCTTCCAAGCAACCGCGATCTCTGCTTCTCGGAGGCGAAGAAGCGGCTAATTCGCGCACAGCTCAGTAGAGCGGCAGCGCAGCGCTCCGGAGCGCCGCTTCAAGCCGAAAGACGCCGGGAAGCGGCACTTTCCCTCCGGATAGCTCCGGAGCCGCGCTTCTGCTTCTCTAGTCATCTCTAGCTTAGCGAAAAGCTTTCCCACTCCAGTTGGCAAGGGGAGAGCGTACCTGCACTGCACACTAACCGCGGTTTGCAAAGAAAGAGGATTTGCTGCACATTGCAAGGACACGGCTCTTTCCGAGGCAATCTGCAACCTGCTGTCAGATGGAAGTGCTCTCTGCCCTCTCCTGCCCAGCTCTGTGTACTAGCGGGCACTTTCCAGCCTGGCCGAGGCAAACCACCTCCAGAGATGTCACAGAGCATAAGTGGAGCACAGATGCTCAAAAGCAGCAAAGCTGAAGAACCTGGCTCAGCTTCACTAGTGTGCAATTGACTGACTGCGAAAAAACAAAGCAGCAAAGCACCGGGCTTCTGGGCGCTGTGAAGGCAATTGCCAAAACCAGGCAGCTGCTCCTTCCCAAGCACAGGCAGCTGCCTATGTTCTTGCTTGTCGACAAACTCACCGCTGCCCTTCTTTTCAGCAGCTGCCACCGTCTTCTGTGCATCTCGGAGCCTCTGGCGACGAGCAAGACTTGCCAAGGTGGGAGGCATCAGGACAGAGTCAAAACCCAGGCAAGTTGTCCTGGAACGCTTTCCATTCGCTTGCCGAGAGTGAATTCAAGAGGCAGGAGAGCGGCAGCCACCGTCCTCCAGCAGTCGGAAGGCTTGGCACACAAGCCCGCTTCTTTGCGGCTTCGTTCTTCGCCTCTTCCAAGCAACCGCGATCTCTGCTTCTCGGAGGCGAAGAAGCGGCTAATTCGCGCACAGCTCAGTAGAGCGGCAGCGCAGCGCTCCGGAGCGCCGCTTCAAGCCGAAAGACGCCGGGAAGCGGCACTTTCCTCCGGATAGCTCCGGAGCCGCGCTTCTGCTTCTCTAGTCATCTCTAGCTTAGCGAAAAGCTTTCCCACTCCAGTTGGCAAGGGGAGAGCGTACCTGCACTGCACACTAACCGCGGTTTGCAAAGAAAGAGGATTTGCTGCACATTCCAAGGACACGGCTCTTTCCGAGGCAATCTGCAACCTGCTGTCAGATGGAAGTGCTCTCTGCCCTCTCCTGCCCAGCTCTAGGTACTAGCGGGCACTTTCCAGCCTGGCCGAGGCAAACAACCTCCAGAGATGTCACAGAGCATAAGTGGAGCACAGATGCTCAAAAGCAGCAAAGCTGAAGAGCCTGGCTCAGCTTCACTAGTGTGCAATTGACTGACTGCGAAAAACAAAGCAGCAGAGCACCGGGCTTCTGGGCGCTGTGAAGGCAATTGCCAAAACCAGGCAGCTGCTCCTTCCCAAGCACAGGCAGCTGCCTATGTTCTTGCTTGTCGACAAACTCACCGCTGCCCTTCTTTTCAGCAGCTGCCACCGTCTTCTGTGCATCTCGGAGCCTCTGGCGACGAGCA